>NC_054497.1:2185000-2422500 GCF_017639515.1 Carcharodon carcharias
CTGTAGTCGAGGTAGCTGTGCTAGTCGGTAAGCTTGTAATGGATATTGGAGAGTCTATTACCAGAAATTGAGACAGAGAGGTCAAGGAAGGGAAGGGAAGTTTCAGAGATGGACCATGTGAAAATGATGGAGGGGTGGAGATTGGAAGCAAAATTAATAAATTTTTCCAAGTCCCGACGAGAGCATGAAGCGGCAACGAAGTAATCATCGATGTACTGGAGAAAGAATTGTGGGAGGGGGCCGGAGTAGGACTGGAGCAAGGAATGTACCCCATACCCCATAAAGAGACAGGCATAGCTGGGGCCCATGCGGGTACCCATAGCCACACCTTTTATTTGGAGGACGTGATAGGAGTTACTCCTCAACCCCCTCCCAAGGCACCTTCCCATGCAACCACAGAAGATGCAACACCTGCTCCTTCACTTCCCCTCTCCTCACCGTCCAAGGGCCCAAACACTCCTTTCAAGTGAAGCAGCATTTCACTTGCACTTCCCTCAACTTAATCTGCTGCATTCGTTGCTCCCAATGCGATTCCCTCTCCATCGGAGGGACCAAACGCAGACTGGGTGACCGCTTTGCGGAACACCTTCGGTCTGTCCGCAAGCATGACCCAGACCTCCCTGTCGCTTGCCATTTTAACACTCCACCCTGCTCTCTTGCCCACATGTCTGTCCTTGGCTTGCAGCATTGTTCCAGTGAAGCCCAACGCAAATTAGAGGTACAGCACCTCATCTTCCGACTAGGCACTTTACAGCCTTCCGGACTCAACAATTTTAGATCATGAACTCCCTCCCCATCCCCAACCCCTTTCCGATTTTCCCCCTCCTTTTTGTTTTTTCCAATAATTTATATAGATTTTTCTTTTCCCACCTATTTCCATTATTTTTAAATGTATTTCCATCCATGGTTTTATCTCTACCTTTTAGCCTTTTTAGTATTCCTTCACCCCACCTCCACCCCCACTAGAGCTATCTGTACCTTGCTCATCCTGCTTTCTACCCTTAATTAGCACATTCCTTTAGATAATATCACCACCTTCAACACCTCTTTGTCCTTTTGTCTGTGACATCTTTTGGTTATCTCCACCTAGGTCCTTTACCTAGCTCTTCTTGTCCCAACAATCCCCAACCCCACCCCCCCCTTAAACCAGCTTATATTTCACCCCTTTCCTATTTTTACTTCATTCTGTTGAAGGGTCATGAGGACTCGAAACGTCAACTCTTTTCTTCTCCGCCGATGCTGCCAGACCTGCTGAGTTTTTACAGGTATTTCTGTTTTTGTTTTTGTTTTGGATTTCCAGCCTCCGCAGTTCTTTGTTTTTATCTCATGTATGTCAACTCCAGTTTCTCTCTCCACAGAAGCTGGTTGACCTGCTGAGAATTTCCATCATTTTATGTTTTTAGTATCAGAAACAGCTTTTTAGGTCATTTATTTCATTGCTGTCTGTGGGAGCTTGCTGTACAAAAAATGGCTGCCGTGTTTCCTACACTACATTCAGTGACTACATTCCAAAAGTATTTCATTGGCTGTAAAGCGTTTTGGGGTGGCCTGAGGAGGTGCTATACGAATGCAAGTTTTCTCTTTACCCATTAACCTGCTCTCCTATATTACACCAGCTTTGTAATTTGTTCATGACAGAAGGCAGAAATTAAAAATATTAAAACATTCCGGCTTTCAGCATTCATGCGGCCTTCTACTGAAATTCTCACATCTCATATGTGAATTTTGAATTAAATTTCCCACTTTGACACTTCACGGGACCCATGTAGCTATTTTCACATAACTTTTGTCAGGTTCATTGGTAGTCAAGTAGGCTTGGAATTTTACCAACACAAATAAAGGCAGAGAACATTCTGGAGAACCACAGTTTCCTGGGAATATTTTTTTCAACCATTCACCCCCCCCCCAGGCCCCCATCCCCATTAAGCTGGCATCTTGTGCTGCAGGTGTGCAGTCAATGGCATCCCCCAGTACCTCATATTAGAAACCATTTGTTCTCCATGGCAGCTCAGACTACACAACATCACAGCTGAGCCCAATTCCATTCTCGCTCGATATTCACATGCTTTCCAGCGATGGCGGTGATGGGGAGCTTCTCTTCAAGTTCCCCCCTTCCCCCCGCCACCCCTCAACCCTTGAGGCCAAACAGAGAGGCAAATTTCTCTCAGCGTCAGCCGTGACTCGGTGGGTAGCACACTCCACTCTGAGCTACAAGTTTCCACGTTCAAGTCCATACCCCAGGGCTTGAGCACAAAAATCCAGGCTGACACCCCAGTGCAGCCTTGAGGGGATGCAGCACTGTCGGAGGGGCTGCCTCTCAGACAAGATGGAAAACCGTGGTCCCATCTGTCTATTTGGGTAGATATAAAACCATCCTATGGCACTACTTTGAAGGAGAGCAGCAGAGTTAATCTCACTGTCCTGGTTAATATTTATCCCTCAATCAACATCACAAAAATAAAACAGACCATCTGGTTATTATCACATTGTATTTGTGTGAGCTTGCTGTGCACTAATTGGGTACTCAATTTCCTGCATTACAGCAGTGACTACACTTCAAGAAGTACCTCACTGTTTGTAAGTGCTTTAAAATAAGTGAAAGTCTCACATCTTGATACAAAGCCAAGCTCAACAGCAAATTGGATTATCAGGAACTGAAGGCTGGTAATGTTGTGTAGTCTGTCTACTCTTAAGACCTGAGCTGACATGGAGAAAAAATTATTTCTGGCATGAGGCACCAGGACTGCCATTGACTTCAGCCCTGCAGCACAAGATGCCACCTTAATGGGAAAGTGGGGAGATAACTGAAAAAAATCTCTTCCCATGAAACTGTTGTTTTCTCGAGTGTTCTATGCCTTTATTTCTGCTGGTAAAAGTCCAAGTCTCCTTGATCAGCTCTTCCCAACTAGGAAAATTGGCAGGGTGAGATAGCTCCGAGCCCAATAGTCCAGTCTGCCCTCCCATCAAGCGACGCTCCATGACCAGATCACAAGCCAGTTAGATTTAGTCCCCTAATCCCTTTCTTTGCAGCTCTGGCCAAAATCAGCTTCAATCAACACAGGCCAGGGCTGGAACTGGGTCCTGGCTGCAATACCACGATTTTAAAATTCTCACCTTTGTTTTCAAATCCATCCTTGGCCTCAGCCCTTCCCTATCTCTGTAATCCCCTTCAGTCCTACAACTCTCTGGGATCTCTGCACTGCTCCATTCCTGGCCTCTTGCAAATCCCTGGTTTTAATCTCTCCACCATTCATGGCTGTGCCTTTAGCTGCTGGAGTTCCTTCCCTCAACTTCTCCACCTCTCTCTCTTTCCTCATTTGAGGCACTCCTTAAAACCTACATCTTTGACTGAGCTTTGTGTTAGCTGTTCTCATATCTCTCTACGTGATTCGAAGTAAATTTTTGTTTAATAACGCTCTTGTTTTACCACTTTAAAGGGGCTATATAAATGTAAGATGTCACAGTTGAACTGGCCAAAAGTCAGAAAATCCCACCAAGGTGAGTTGAAAGGCTTACATGGAGTGCCTATTGTGAATATTGGCAGAATACGGATGTTAGTCTGTGATGTTGACACAAATAAAGGAGAACAAGCAATCACTTAGTTTTGAGCTAGATGTGTCAGACTAGATCACACGCTTGAAATCTGGAATGCAAAATAGAAAACACATTAAATATATTGTGGGCTGAATTGTAGAAGAGAAAAATGGGATGGGGGGAATTGAGGTTCAGGTGATCAGATGTTAAAATTTTAAACATCTGATGTAGTATAAGGTATAGAAAGGGTTAACGTGGGATTGGATATATTACCGCCTCATTGTGATGTAAAGGAACACATGACCCAAGTCTAGAGGGCAGTCTTGTGCTGGACAGAGACCTGTGTAGAGGCAAGCATGGAGACAGCTCCTAGCTTAAACCTTATACTCTACACCTTATGCCTTATATAGTTGCTAGTAATTAATAAACATTTAATGTTAAACTATACAAGACTTGGAACCTCTTCATGAGACTTACCAAACAGACACAACATCTTACAACATCTGAAACCATTTCCAACTCATGCACTTCCTCATTTCATGATTTGACAGCAATAAGCTGTAAAAGGTGTTTCACAGAAGCATTATGTAGTAATTGTAGTTTTGGGAATTGTAGGACTGTAGCTTTAAGAATAATCTTGAGTTCTAAGATCACATGATCTATGTAAACCAATGTGTTAGCAGCGCGGGGAACCTCTAGAGAGGGAGTCCTTCTTTAGTCATAGAGTTTGAGTGCATCAAGTGCTGTAGTTGCTGCTGCTAATTTGTAAATAAAGTTAAATGTTTCCACCAAGAAACATTGCCTGAAAAATCAACTCCATAACACATTATAATGCTATAATTCGACACTGAGTCAATATTGGTGCCGATGGCCAAAAGCTTAGTCGAAGAAGTAGGTTAAAAGGAGCTTCTAGAAAATTAGAGATACATGGAGTTTTAGCGAGAGAATTCCAGAGCTTAGGTCCTTGATAGATAGCTGAAGGCCCAACCACCAATGGTGGAGGAGTTAAAATTGGGGAGGTTTGGGGAGACCTCAAGGGGTTGTGGGGCAGCAGGAGATTACAGAGATGTGGACGGGCGAGACCCATAGAGGGATTTGAAAAGCAGGATGAGAATTTTAAAAAGGAGACGTTGCTTAACCGGGAGCCAGCGGGGAGAGATGGTGGGAGTCAGGAGAGGCGCAGCAGAGTTTTTGGTGGCGTCCAATTTACAAAGAGTAGAATGTGAGAGGCAGGACAGGGGTGCATGGGAGTCGTTAGGTCTAGCGGTAATGAGGGCATGAATGAGTGTTTCAGCAGCAGATGAGCTAAGGCAGGCACAGAGTCAATTGACGTTAAGGAGGTGGAAATATGCAGTCTTATTGATCAGCGGACATGATCAGCCACGACCTTATTGAATGGCAGAGCAGGCTTGAAGGGCCAAATGTCCTCCTCCTGACCCTATCTCTTATGTTCTTTAGTAGGACCAGAAATAACGTTTACACAGTACAGCATTCTAGCTGCTTTTCCTGCAAGGGATCATCCAAACTTGTGCCTCATCACATTAAGGAAATGGGGGAACAGCCCATGTTACTGCGTGAATGGAATGATTGAAAAATCGCCCCTCAGACCCCCACAAGGATCCTTCAGCATTATGCCTTAATAACTATGGCTAACACAGTGACAATATTGAGATAAATACTGTTGAGGAAAGCCCATCACAGTTCATCCATGCCAAAAATACCTCAACTGTCCTGTCCAAGCATTCAACAGCTTCTTCACTCAAAGGGTAGGGTAAGTCTGGAACTCTCTTACCCCCAAAAGAAGCTGTTGAGGCTGGTGGAGTGGGTGGGGGATGGGGACGGCTGGGGGTTGGCAGCATTGGTGGCGGGTAGGGTTGCCAACCCTCCAGGATTGGCCTGGAGTCTCCAGGAATTGAAGATCAGTCTCCAGGAAACCGCTGTGCATGCAACCCTGGAGAAAAAATCATCGGGATTTTCAAAAAGATTGCTTTCTTTGTCATTTTTTTAAAAATATTTCTCTTTACCAAATATAAAGATATTGAAAATGGGGGGAAAAAGCTGTTCGGTTGACAGTCAGGCATCATCCAGTTGGGTAATGAGACTTTTTGCTTTCCAATTGGTGTAGGAAGGCAGTGCGTCACAAGAATGGATGTGTTGGCCGACTAATGGCTGGAGCGTGGGGGCAAATCATGTGATGAAACCTCCAGGGATTCATTTAATCACAGTTGGCAACTTTGGTGGGGGTGTTGCAGGGGGGGAGCGGTGAGGGGGAGGGGGTCATTTGGAAATTTCAAAGCTAAGATCATTGCGCTGTCAGGGAAGAGCATTAAAGGCTACAGAGCCAATGGAGTCCAGGTATACATCAACAGCCATGGCCTATTTAAGTGTTGGAAAAGGCTGCTTAGGCTGTATTGCCTATAGCAATCCTTATATTTCCTGCCATGAGCTGAAGGCTTTTATCTGAACATTAGCTTCACCCGTTGATTTTCCTTGTGGAAAGAAGTATGCCCTGGCATCGAAACAGAAAATGCCGGAAGCACTCAGGCATGTGTGGAGAGAAGCAGAGGGCACCAGTTAATGGAGGTGATGGGGTATCGCCATCCAGCTGGGAAGATGGTGAGGGCCCCACGTCACCTCCTTTCGGGAATGCTTGCCATAGCAAGTGCCATTCAGGCACTTAGCTGGGCAGGCCTTCTCCTCGAGGGGCCGAACGGCCTACTTCTGCTCATATGTCTTATGCTCATATGGAACAAGGTTCCTGGGGGTGGAAATACTGTACCCCACCCCACCCCACCCCCACCAAGAGCTGCCAAATCGGAGGCCAGCAGATGTGCATTGCTCGACAGCGCCAGTGGTGGTGGTGGCTGCAGCTGGAAATGCGCCTACCTGAGGACTGGGATGACGGAGGGACCCAGACCACAGGCAGGAGGCTGGGGGGGAGAGGGAGGGTCACAGGGTGGGGGTTGCAGGGGAAGGAAGGGGATTGGGGTTTGGCAGCAAGAGCAGGGGGGCAGCTCTCAGCAGGCCACCCCCTTCCTGATGCCGGGTCCCTCGATCAGGTACCGAGCGCCTTTAATTGAGGGACTCCCCCCATTGGAAGACTGTGAGCAACTCCAACAAGGTTTACCTTATGGGGTGAGTACCCCACCCACCACAGAGTGAAAACCAGCAGTGCTGGGATGAAGCCCTTTTGTGGGCATTAATTGCCTAACTTAAGGGCCTTAATTGAAGGCCGGTGGGTGGTGGGGGGGGGGGGTGGGGAATGGTGGGGCAGACCATCCACATGTCTTCCCATCCCAAACTTGATCAGGGCCTACGCGGGAAAGTGGTAGGGTCCTCATCCGCCACCCTCCCGCCAACTAAATTCCTCCCCCATCACCAAACTCGCCTCGGGGGGAGGGCATTAAATTCCGCCCAGAGTTCAAGTTTCAGGTCGATGACCTTTCACCTGAGGTGAAGTAAGATGGAAATGTCATAGGTTTTAAGCCAGCAGAAGCAGGGGCAATGCAGGAAGAACAAAAGGGTCGGTCTGTGATAGGATGGTGAGCAGGCAAGATTAAATGACTAAAGGTTTCATGGTTCTGCTATGTGTCCTTGTTGTCTTTGGTATTAACAAGGTATTGTTAATAATCACACTTTAAGCTTGGAACGATCAGAAACTCTTTACGTTTAATTTTGCCACACTGTCCGGTACAATAGGAGGACCAGATTGAACTGGTTCTGCACACATCGCTTCGGTCATTAGTGTAGCTATAAAATGTGGCCCCCGGAACACTTACACACAACACGTTAGTTCCTACTAATTAGTTCCTAGCTCTTTCCAGATATTTTCAGATAAAACAACAATATATAAGGGTCACAAAAGCCAAAGCAAGTGGTAGTGTGTGTGGCAAAGAAACAAATGATGTGTCGAGATGAATACATAGCAGCCAGCTGCTTGCAAAATGAAGGAATAAAGAAAGAAATGAAGGAAGGCCAAAACAGCACGGAAAAAAGATGGAGGCAGAAGTTATGATCTGAGATTTAATTGGCGGGAAGGCGGTGGATGAGAACCCTACCATTTTCCCATGTTGGCCCTGATCAATGTTGAGTTCAGAAGGCTATAGAGTGCCAAATGGAAAGATGAGGTGCTGTTCCTCAAGCATTGAGCTTCACTGAAACACTGCAGCAGGCCAAGGACAGGAAGGTCAGATTGGAAGAAATTTATTTATTCAAGGGATGTGGGTCTCGCTGGCTAGGCCAGCACTTATTGTCCATCCCTCATTGCCATTGAGAACTGAGTGGCTTGCTAGGCCATTTCAGAGTCAACCACATTGCTGTGGTTCTGGACCAGATAAGGACAGTAGATTCCCTTCCCTCAAGCACATGAGTGAACCAGATGGCTTTTTAATGAAAATGGTTTCATTCTGAATTCCAGATATTTTTTTTAAATTCAAATTTCACCACCTGCCATGGTGGGATTTGAACCCAAGTCCCCAGAGCATCACTCTGGGTCAGCTGGATTATGAGTCCCATGACAATACCACTATGTCACCGCTGCCTGTGCGGAGAACTAAAATGCCAAGTGACAGGGGTCATGCTTATGAAAGGAGTGGAGGCGTTCCACAAAGCAGTCCCCCAGAGAAGACTATATATTTCAGATACTAAATTGAAAGGAAGTACAAGCAAATCACTGTCTCACTTAGAAGGAGTGTTTGGGGCCTTGGATGGTGGGAATGAAGGAGGCAAAAGGACATCTTCAGCACTGGCATGAAAATGTGCCAGAGGGATGGGGTGTAGGGGGCGATTGAGGAGTGGACCAGGGTATCGCGGAGAGAATGGACCCTCCAGAATGCTGAAAGGGGAGGGCAAGGGAAGGTGTGTTTGGTGGTGGCATCACGCTGGACGTGGCGGAAATGGCGGAGGGTGATTCGTCGCAGGCGGATGCCGGTTGGGTGGAAGGGGAGGACTAGGGGAACCCGACCATGGTGACAGGTCATCAACCTGCAACATTGGGCGGGATTTTCCAGCTCCGACACCCTCGGGCATCGTCACCGGTGGGACAGGAAAACTTGGAGCGCCATTTTAATGGCTCCGAATTTTGCCATCCCAGCCATGACAACGCCTGCTGGTGTCAGGGCCGGAAACCCCCGCCCGTTAACTCCGCTTCTCTCCATGGCCTGACACGCTGAGTGTTTCCAGCACTTTCTGTTTTCGTTTCAGGTTTCCAGCGTCCACGGTATTTTGCTTTCATGGTCCCTGGCATCAGCTCGAAATGGAGCCTTCGGCCTAGCTGAACCTGTGTTCGCTTGATCTACGCTCATTGTTTGACCAGGCAGCTCGCTCTTGGCATCACGTTTTCTGATTAGGATAATTCCTCAAACTCCAGGTTCTTTTCCCTCATGTCTATCTCCCTCTGCTGTATCAAAATGGACACCCATGGGGTTTGGTCAGTGGGAAAATGTCTGTGCTCATCAGCTGCCTTTCAGCTGTAGCTCAGTTAGACCCCTCGCTTCTGAGTCAGAGGTTTTGAGCAACACTTGATTGACTTAAGCACATATTCCAGCCTGACAATCCAGTGCAGTAATGAGGGAGTGCCACACTGTCAGGGGTGCTGCCAGACAGGTCTGCCGTTAAACCAAGATTCCACTGCCCTCTCAAGTGGACAGAAAAGATCCCATAGGATTGTTTCAAAGAAGAGCCTGAGACACAAACAAAAATACCTGGAAAAACACAGCAGGTCTGAAAGCATCTGCGGAGAGGGATACAATTTAAGTTTCGAGTCCGTATGACCCTTCATCAGAACTAAGACATATAGAAATGAGATGAAATATAAGCTGGTAGAGGGGGTTGGGACAGGTGGAGCTCGATAGGGGGCCAGTGATAGGTGGAGGCAAAGAAGAGATTGCCAGAGATGTCATAGACAAAATGACAAAGGGGTGTTGACGGTGGTGATATTATCTAAAGGATGTGCTAATAGGTGCATTAAGGGAGGAAAGCTAGTAGCAAATGGCCTTATGGGGGTGGGGTGGGGGGAAGGGATCGAAATGGGCTAAAAGGTGGAGATGAAACAATAGATCAAAATAAATTTAAAAATAGGAGGAAAAAGAAAAAAATATAGTTGTAAAAAAATTATAAATTATTGGAAAAAGGGGGATCGGAAAGGTGGTGGGAATGGAGGAGAGAGTTCATAATCTGAAATTGTTGAACTCAATATTCAGTCCGGAAGGCTGTAAAGTGCCCAGTCGGAAGATGAGGTGCTGTTCCTCCAGTTTGTGTTGAGCTTCACTGGAACAATGCAGCAGGCCAAGGACGGACATGTGGGCATGAGAGTAGGGTGGAGTGTTAAAATGGCAAGCGACAGGGAGGTCTGGGTCATGCTTGCGGACAGACCGAAGGTATTCTGCAAAGCGGTCACCCAGTCTGTGTTTGGTCTCTCCAATATAGAGGAAACCGCATTGGGAGCAACGAATGCAGTAGACTAAGTTGAGGGAAGTGCAAGTGAAATGCTGCTTCACTTGAAGGGAGTGTTTGGGTTCTTGGACAGTGAGGAGAGAGGAAGTGAAGGGACAGGTGTTGCATCTTTTGCGGTTGAATGGGAAGGTGCCGTGGGAGGGGGTTGACGTGTAGGGGGTGATGGAGGAGTGGACCAGGGTGTCCCGGAGGGAACGATCCCTTCAGAAAACTGCCGGGGGTGAAGGGAAGATGCGTTTGGTGGTGGCATCATGCTGGAGTTGGCAGAAATGGCGGAGGATGATCCTTTGAATGCGGAGGCTGGTGGGGTGATAAGTGAGGACAAGGGGGACCCTATCATGTTTCTGGGAGGGAGGAGAAGGTGTGAGGGCACATGCGTGGGAGATGGGCCGGACACGGTTGAGGGCCCTGTCAACCCCGGTGGGTGGAAAACCTTGGTTAAGGAAGAAGGAGGACATGTTGGAGGAATTGTTTTGAAAGTGGCATCATCAGAACAGATGCGATGGAGGTGAAGGAACTGAGAGAATGGGATGGAGTCCTTACAGGAAGCGGGGTGTGAGGAGCTGTAGTCGAGGTAGCTGTGGGCGTCGGTTGGCTTGTAATGAATATTGGTGGACAGTCTATCACCAGAAATTGAGACTGAAAGGTCAAAGGAGGGAAGGGAAGTGTCAGTGATGGACCATGTGAAAATGATGGAGGGGTGGAAATTGTCTGGATCTGGAAAAATGTATTAATTTTGCTTCCAATCTCCATTCCTCCATCATTTTCTTGTGGTCCATCTCTGACACTTCCCTTCCCTTCCTTGACCTCTCAGTCTCAATTTCTGGTGATAGACTGTCCATCAATATTCATTACAGTTTTTCCAGGTATTTTTGCTTGTGTTGTAGATTTCCAGCATCCGTAGTATTTTTGCTTTTATCTTAGTCCTTCCTGGGGTCCTGATTCCTCAAACAACCATCACAGGAACAGATTATCTGGTCATGATCACGTCGCTTGCTGTGCGCAAATTGGCTGCCGCATTTCCCACCTCGCAACATTGGCCAGAAGTCGGCTGCGAAGTGCTGTGGGCCGAGAAAGGCGCTATGTAAATGCAAGCCTTTCTTCTTTCTCTCGATGAGCAGCACTTAAAACCCACTTCACTTGTAGTGCATGTTGAGTGTGATGCTTTCTCATGCAGAAAATTACAGGTTGGCTCAGCTTTGTCAGGGCGTCCCCACACACCCTCCCCAGAGTACTCAGTTTAATTGGTGTTTTAGTTGTTGTACATTAACACAGTGATGATTGTGTTTAGGGGAACGCAACCTTGCGTTAATTATACCAACGCTAATGTTAGGACTGAAACAGCCGCTCCATTTGCACCAGCAGCGTTACTGCAGGCAGAACCGAGGCCACACAAGTCATACGCCATCACTTTCTCAAGGGCAGTTAGGGGTGGGCAAAAAATGCTGGTCTTGCCAGCGATGCCCACACCCTGTGAACAAATTTTTTAAAATGTCAAAGTGGAGGCCATATGTATATATATATATATATATATATATATATGATAAGGGGAAGCATAACTATGGAAGAGCATGGCGTGGTAAGGTCTAAATTAAGACATTAATGACTTCAAAAATGCTTACAGCAGGTGATGAATAATTCGCAGATCCAGTGACATATATTAGTGTTTGCAGAATACGACAGCTTGTCAAGGTACAATGCAAATCTGAAGTTATTTAAGGTAAAATTGTGCCGCTGAGTCTTATACTCTGATCCCTAATGAAAAGGCATGTCAAAAATCTTAAGATGTTGTTTGGACAATGGAGAATAATGTGCCAATTGTGATTGCAAGCTCCAGGACATTAATATTTTGATTTAACTCATTCATTTTGGGCATAAATTCAGGGAGAACAGAACTTAAACAGCATTTTAATCACATCTGTCGGAAATGTCTCAGGGTACCCCGCACCCAGTTGATTTCCCTTTTGTAATGTGGTGACTGCTTTGTCTAGCCAATGTGGCAGCCATTTTGCAACAGTGAAGTTGCCCAACACTGGAGAAGACCCTTCGTTTTTTGAGATGATGGGTGAATGTTGGCCTGAACATGTGAAGGACTCCCTACTCTACTTTGAACAGTTGTTAAAGGAGACGTATCATCCCAATTGAATAACTGGTCTGGTGCTGGAACTTTGCTTTGCCACTTTTCTCCTAAAGTGGGGTGAAGAGACTAGCATTCATATAGCGCCCTTCATGGCATCAGGAAGTCCCAAGTGCTTTACAGCCAATGATGGGATTAAAGTGCTGGGAGGAATGGATAATGAGCAGACAATATCAACTCAAAATTTGATTCCATTCAGTGACATAGGTTTTTATATAGAATTACATAGAATATATGGCACAGAAACATTTGGCTCAACTGGTTCATACCAGCATTTCTAAATTTATTTTGTTTCGAACCCAGAACAAATGTTTGTTTCCTCTATAACATTTGGAATGGTATAGTAATTGTTGTTTTAGGGAATGTAGTGACAGTAGCTTTAAGACTTATTGTGTTGTGTAGTATCATGCGACAGTGTGAATGAATCAGCTCTAAGCTTGGGGAACCTTAGAGTGGGAGTTCTTCTAGTTGTGGAGTTTTATGGAAGTGTGTAACTGCTGATGCAACCTGTAAATAAAGTTTGATGTTTCTATACCTGCATACCTGTCTGAAAAATCAAGCCCATGACAAATGGACTCCTAGGATGATATGTAATGCAGGTGACAGGGGTTTTGGCCACTGATTGTAGAGCCGCTGAGACATACCACAGTGCCTCTTTTAGGGAAGGCTTGTATTAAGTGCCAATCACAATCAGCAGCAAGGGAAGGGGGTGGCTCTCACTTCCCAATGCCAGGCCCCTCAATAAGGCACTGAGTGCCTTTGAATAAGCCCCCCCACCACTACTCAGGGAGCTCGAAACAAAACCCAACAGGCTTAATCAGGGTGAAGGTGGGAACGTGGCTGGGTCCCAACCTGCTGTGTTCCAACCTGATTAAATTCCACCCCCCCACCCCCCACCCCCCCAACCACTCCTCCAAACCCGCCTCAGGGGAGGGCATTAAATTGTGCCCCTAAACTAAAGCTAATAAAAGAAATAGGTGCATCCAAGGGGGGGCTAGATAAATGCATGTAAGGAAAAAGGAATATGTTGATAGGATGAAATGAAGTAAGGTGGGGGGGGGCCTTCGTGTGTAGCATAAACACCATGATAGACCAGTTTGGTTGACTGGTCTGTGTCTGTGTTGTACTTTCTACTTAGATCTACGTAAGTGGGGCTGGAAACCGAAGACCCAACCTACAGTGATGGCTGAGGTCTGTCATTGGCGGGAGTTACAGCATGAAACGGGGACAATCACTGCTGAATTTCAGGGCCGGCTGGACAAAATATGTGGGTTAAGATCAGGATTTTGAACCATAAACGCCCATATTAACCTGAGGGGAACAAGCGGTGAGCGATGGACAATGTTGAACTTTTCTTTGGAGTGGGTGAACAGACTTATTTTACACAGCCTCCCCTCATGGAAGAAAAAATGGGCCATTTTTCTAAGGGCTGCAGGTGGCCTATTGAAGGATTGGGCTGAATGGACCAGAAAAAAGACCTTGGGCCGAATCATACCAGATTTTCAGGAAGCGCGATAGCAGGTGTGGGAAAAAGACATTTTACCCTCCCGGCCGCAATGGTGGGTTTTCACACCGTATCGTCCCATTCCCGGTGTGTCCCGCCTCGTTAATAATGCATTCCTGAGAAACCCGCCAGATCACTGCCGGGCAGGCTCGGGTTTGTCCTCCTCGCTGTGACCTTAGCGCTCCTTCGCTCCGGGCTCCATGTTTAAAGCGCACCAGAGCGCAGCCGACTCCCTGTCTACAGACCAGGACTGCTCCAGGTGACAGATACCCCCCAAAGCAAAGAAGACGGCAGCCCCCAAATTTAGTGACGTCTCTCTGGGGCGCGTGCTGGATGCAGTGGAAGGCACCGCGATGTCCTCTACCCCTGCTCTGGTCGCGGGAGGTTCACCAGAGTCACCAATCCGGCCTGGGGGACGGTGACAGTGGTTTCAGCACCAGTGGAGCACAGAGGAGGTCAGCCATCCAGTGCAGGAAGAGGATCAATGATCTCATCTGATCCACCAGGGCAAGTCAATCACCTCATCGCTCTCAACTCACACACTCCCAAACCCATCACACATCCACAGGGACCTCACACCTCAAGGGACAACACCACTAACTCTCACACACACCCTCACATCCCCATCAGGCTCATATCCTCTGGAGCTCATCCTGTCCATGGCTCCGCTCACCACACAAACATTCCGCTCAGTGCCCTGTGTCCTGCTCACACTCTCTCCATCTGTTTCCATGCAGGAGAAGCTGGCTCACATCAGCAGGGAGGGGTCCCAGACCAGGGATGGAGTGGCCCACATTAGGCCCCTCACTCACTTTGAGGAGTGAGCCATCACGCTGACTGGTGAGGGTGTGGACCCTGCCTGTGGTGACAACAAGGTCGGCGGCGAACACCCTCCTGAGAATCCTACATCACATCATCCCTCTCTCAACCCAACTGTGAGTGCTCTCCCTCCTGCTTTTGACTCTGCTGTCGTGTACTACTTATCTCTATTTTGGTTCACAGGGAGATCTGCCAAGTGATGATTCCAGTCAGCCTCACTCTGTATCCCATCAGCAGGATGGGGGTTCACGCTGACCTCCAGCAGGATTTGCCTTCCGCCATGGCGGACACCATCGGACGATCCAGCTGTGATTTCACGCTGGCATGAAACCGATTTCTGCCTCTCATGCCGAATTGTTTCCCCACCCCCACCACCCCACCCCCCGTGGTGCCCACTGGCAATAGGAGCAGACATTTCCACCCCTTAGCTGAGTCAGGGATATGGCGACTTTTAAGATACCCTTGGTTGTGCCGGCCCGGAGGTGAACATGCACATTCCCAACCTTCCTGGCAATCCCAACCCCCATCCACATCGACCTCCTTGTCCTCCTCCTTCCCATCCCCAGGGTCCATGTCTGCTTCTGGTTTTGGCCATTGTCTTCATTTCTGAATTCACTTTGGAGCTATCTCTGTGAAGAAATCTGTGCCAGAGTTCATAGAGCAGGTCAAAAACAGAAGATAAAAGCACATACAAGAACTGGTGGCTATACGATACTTGCGTTTAACAGCACACAAACCAATTTGCCAGCTGAATTGGATAAAATAATGCATTACAGAGCCAGCAGTGATTTTGGGTTTACTATATTTTGACAGATGTCACAGCACATTGAGATAAAAAGAAATCTCTTTAACTTATGGCTTTGAGTTGTTTAGATTTTTAATTAAACAACACATTTATAAACAGTGGAGGAATGGAGAGTCACTTTCCACTGAATCTTTGCTGGTAGCTGGCTTTGATAAGATCGGCTCTGATTGTGGCACATTAAATTTAAACGTTACGGGGCCAACAGTTTAATGGTGTGCTCCATGCACAATCATGCAGTCATTATGGCACAGAAAAAGGCCACTTAGCCCATGGGGTGCATGCTGGCTTGACTCGTGAGCCCCAATGAAGCAGGTTGTGCCTTACTCACTCACAGCCAATGCATCAACAGTGCCCAGGCTTCCTTAAGGTTCCATTGAAGTTAGGGGCCCTCCTCAACATGTGTTATCCGCTAGCTGGCACAGAGGAGTAGGCCCCACTTGATAAGATGGGCATCCCATTTGACTGATACAAGAAACAAAGAAAGAACTTGCATTTATATAGCGCCTTTCATGACCTCCCAAAGGCTTCACAGCCAGTGGAATATTTTGAAGTGCAGTCATTGTGGTAAGCGACAGCCAATTTGTACAGAGGTCCCAATGATATTAATGACCACATAACCTGTTTTTGCTGGCACCAGCTGAGGGTTAACCATTGTCTCAGACACCAGGGAAACTCCCCTGCTTCATTGATGGTGTCACAGGATCTTTTGCATTCAGCTGAGAGGACAGACAGTGAATGTCTCATCCAAAGGGCACAAGCTCCAACAGTGCAGCACTCCCTCCGGTATCCCATAGTCAGGGGATCAATGTTCAACGTCAACCAAGTAAATCATGCACAGCGCTCGTAAGGGTACAGCTATCTCACACTGCACATGGAAGCTGATATCAGCAATGAATGAATAGAAGACATGTTGGGAAGAGGTCCAAACCGGAACAAGAAGAGGCTTTCATCCCATCTTTATTTCTAGATTTGCGGAGAGAGGGTGCTGCGGTTGTAATATCAATGGACCTGTAACCCAGGGGCCCAAGCTAATGCTCTGTAGACTTGGGTTCAAATCCCACGGCAGCTGGTGTAATTTAAATCCAATCAATAAAATCTGAAATTGCAAGCTGGCCTCAGAAGTGAAGCACCATGAAACTATCGCCAACTCAAAACTCACCTGGTCCAATAATGTCCTATAGGGAAGGAAATCTGCTGTCCTTACCTGGCCTGGCCCACACGTGACTCCAGAGCCACAGTAAGGTGGCTGAATCTTAACTGCCCTCTGCAATGGTCTGAGCAAACCACTCAGCTCAAGGGCATTTGGGATGGGCAACAAATGCTGGCCTTGCCAGTGACACCCACATCCCATGAGAGAATAAGGAAACGTTCTAAAGGTGCTAATCATGTTACAGCCGTGCTCATCCTGTCTCCTTTTGCGGTGTAAACAAGCTTGACTTTCTTATCCGGACAACTATCCCGTGGAAAGATGGATCGATGATTCTGTCATGAGGGCCATGCTTTCGTACTATAAGCGGATGGGAGTTGATCCTGCACGTTTGCTTTCAGTGGCATTCGACAGAAGACCACAGCCCAGTGTAACTAGCAGCAACCAGCTTCCCACTTTGGATGTAGAGTGGGCAAGTAGCTCATTGATTGATGGCAGTACATGAATCTCACCTGATGTTGCAGCTCGATGTAGCTAAATGTCGTTCCAAAGGTCAAAGGGCGATGTGCTCAACTAAAGAAACGTCTAGTTCCAGGCAAGTGTCTGGTTTACTTTGTGAAGGTCACCTTACTGTTTCCCAGTTGTTACGCTGCTGTTAACGTTCACTTTAAATAATGTAGCATAGCCTTTTATTCTACAACAATGCAACAACACTGCTTTTGGATTAACATGAACCATCAGCTATTTTGCACCATTATCCCTGTGTTCGCTGACTTACATTGGCTCCCAGTCCAGCGATGTTCCAAGTTTGAAATTTTCATCCTTGTGTTCAAATTCCTCCATGAACTTGTCCCGTCCAGTTCTGGCTTCTCACTTACCTCCCAATCTCCTTCATCCCACCAACGGCAGCCATACTTTCAGCTCCCTAGGTCCTAAGCTTTGGAATGCTCTCTCCAAATCTCTACCCCTTTCTACCTCTCTCCCCTCCTTTAAGATGCTCCTATAACCTTATCTCTTTAACCAAGTTTTGATCAACTTTCGTAATAACTCGTTATGCCTCTTGTCAATTTTTGTCTGATATTGCTCATCCTTGGGATGTTTTGCTATGTCAAAGGTATTACATAAATACAAGTTGTTGTGCGCATGTAACTGAGAAAGTTTCTTACCAGTTCGAGGAAATCCTACTGAAATTTCTCAAGTCTGTGCCTTCCTATTCTGTCTTCAAGGCTCACTTCAGCTCTGTAACAATGCCATTATAAGTCAGAGAAAGGAATGAAGTGCAGCTGGTTATCATAAAATCTGACAGCACAGGACTCTATTCAGCCCATTGCACATATTCCAACTCTTTGAAAGAGATGTCCAATTAGTCCCACTCTTTCCCCATTGCTGGGCAATTTTCTTCCCTTCAAGAATTTATCCAATTTTACTTTGCAAGTTATTACTCTTTCTGCTGCCCTTTCAGGCAGAGCATTCCACATCATAAGTACTTGCTACTTAAAAAAATTCTCACCTCCCTCACGTTCTTTCCCCAATTACCTTAAATCTATGTCCTTTATTTCTGATCTTTCTGCCAGTGGAAACCATTTCTCCTGTTTCACTTTTTCAAAAACGCTTCATGATTTTGAATGGCTCTATTCAAATTTTCGGTAATCTCTGCCCTAAGAAGGACAATCTGAGTTTCTATAGTCTCTCATCACTGGTATCGGTCTAGGAAATAACTTCTGTGCCCCGGCAAGACCTCAACATCCTTCCTAAAGTGTAGCGCCCATAATTGGACACAATACTCCAGCTTTTTTTTTAACTCTGTCACAGGATGTAGGCATCACTGGGTAGGCCAGCATTTTAATTGCCCACCTTTAATTTCCCCCAGAGAACGTGGCGGTGCAGGTTCCTGTACATCTGCTGCCCTTGTCCTCCTAGGTGATAGTGGTCAGGAGTTTTGCAGATGCTGTCGAAGGAGGCTTGGTGAGTTGCTACAGCGCATCTTGAAGGTGGTACACACTGCGTCCACTGTGCATTGGTGATGACAGGCAGGTGAATGCTTGTGGATGGGGTGCCAATCAACCAAGCTGCTTTGTCCTGGAAGTTGTGAAGCTTCTTGAATGTTGTGGGAGCTGCACTTATCCAGGCAAGTGGAGAGTATTCCATCACACTCCTGACTTGTGCCTTGTAGATGGTGGACAAGCTTTGGGGAGTCAAGAAGCGAGCTACTCTCTGCAGAATTCCCAACCTCTGACCTAGGAAGAGGAGTAGGCCATTTGGCCATCTTGCCTGCTCCACATTCATTTAGGTCTTGGCAGATCATTTACCTCAATGCCACTATCTCCACATCTCTTAATTTTTAAAAAAATCATTTATGGGATGTGGGCTTCGCTGGCTGGGCCAGCATTTATTGCCCATCCCTAATTGCCCTTCAGAAGGTGGTGGTGAGCTGCCTTCTTGAACCGCTGCAGTCCATGTGTTGTAGGTACACCCACAGTGCTGTTAGGGAGGGAGTTCCAGGATTTTGACCCAGCGACAGTGAAGGAACGGCGATATATTTCCAAGTCAGGATGGTGAGTGGCTTAAGGGAAACTTCCAGGTGGTGGTGTTGCCATGTGTCTGCTGCCCTTGTCCTTCTAGATGGTAGTGGGTTTGGAAGGTGCTGTGTAAGGAGCCTTGGTGAGCTCCTGCGGTGTATCTTCTCTGTGTTAAATTTGACCTCCAGTGCGGCTGTCATTTCAGCTAACTATGCTCATAATGGCATTACAAGTAACCTCAGCACCAACAATAGCCTGCATTTCCAATGTCTTGAACGGGAGAAAAATCCCCCAAAGCTTTTCAAAGAATGAAAAATCAGAAGGAACAAATGTTGAGGCTCAGCAGGAGTTAGGAGAGAAGACGCAAAGCTTGGTACAAAATGGATTTGAAGATTCAAAACAAGTTGTTAGCACTCAAACATAAATATAAGAATAACTTGCACTCCTGGAGCGATGAGGAGTTGAACTTGCTTGGTTTTCAATGGTCATGCCAGGGCCATGCTGCTCAGTCTGATCCTGCTATAGTTTGTGAGGTCAATAGGAGGACTCCTGCGGCTGAATTTTTGGCCCCTGCCAGGGTCCGGGACAGAAGCAGGCGGGCGAGGGATTTTGCACTTCCAGCCAGCTTGCCGGTTCCTCGGCTCTATCCTGCCATCCGGAAATTTTCCTGGAAGCAAAGTGGGCAGGGTGAGTGGGCGCCACAGGGCTACCCACATGCACATGTTAAGCAGCCTGTTGATGTCATTAAAGGCCTATTGAGGCCTATGGTTGGAGGCCGACTCAGGTTCCTCCAAGTGACGGGGGCAGTTTAGCTGCCTGGTACATGGGGGTAGCAGACCGAGGCAGGGTTGGAGGGGGGGGTAGTGGGGGGGTGTGCTGGTGTAGTGACAGTGCTTCAGGTGGGTTTAGAGGTCCTCTCTTCCTATCTGCACTGCAGCAGTTGCAGCCTACCCTGTGAAAGAATTTCTTCCCCCATTCCAAACACGCCCCCCCTCCCCCCAAACCACCCCACCAACACAATGGTGGCCAGGCTACCGAATCACTCTTTTTAATTCAAAAACTTTTTAAAAAGGTTGGAGAGAGGGCACCTTAACATGGTGGTGCCCTCGCCCTTATCTACCTGCCATGGCATCCTGCTGCTGCTTTCAAGCCGAAGGGCCTTCTTTTGGCCCTTGACTTTCAAGAGCCCACCTGCCAACCTTAATTGGACACTGAACCCGCCCTCTGGCCGCTAATTGGCTAATTCAGTTAAAATCACCAGTGAATGGCTGTTTCTCAGACGGTGCGGGATCCTGACACACCCACTTGAGCCTGAGGGTTCAGAGCCTGCGGGAGACTCCTGCCCCTAATTACTATGGGCACCAGCACCTCAACAAGCGCCAAGGTTAGGTAGATGGTTGAAGAAGCTGAAGGTTCAGGAATTTGGGAACCAACACAGGTAATTGAGATTAGAAGCATTAGCTCACCTGGAGGGCAAATGCTAGTATGGGCAGGTTTTTAATCTTTTTTCTTTCATGGAGTGTGGGCATCGCTGGCAGAGCCAGCATTTGTTGCCCGTCCCTAATTGCCCTTGAATTGAACATTTCAGAGGGTACTTAAGAGTCAACCACATTGCTGTGGGTCTGTGGAGTCACATGTAGGCCAGACCAGCAGATTTCCTTTCCTGAAGGACACTAGTGAACCAGATGGATTTTTACAACAATTGATGTTTACTGAGACTAACTTTATAATCAAGATTAATTAATTGAATTTAAATTCCACAAGCTACTATGATGGGATTTGAAGCCATGTCCCTAGGGTATTAGCCTGGGTATCTAGGAGAGACATTACCACTATGCTACCATCTCCCCAAAATAACTTGAGTTTTGCACTGGAGCGCCAACACTGTGATTCACACCCCTCACTCAAATCAGATACTGGGGGGGATAGGGGTAAACAGTGCTATAGGGAAAAGGTCTAATTGACCTGTTCTTTCAAAGACCCAGCACAGAGCACAATGGGCTGAAAGGCCTCCTCTGTGGTGTATCATTCTGTGTTTCCATGGCTTCCTGTGTCCCCTTTGCTGCCAACGTAAACTCATTGAAAGCTTTAGCAAGCAGTCTCTAGACTGTGGCAGGCTGAAGCGAATGGAGAAAGGATGATCAAAGACGTTCATTTTTATGGTTTATTTTCGAAAAAGATGTCTGTGCTTTACTATCCTCTGATACATAGGGTCTTCATCTGAGCCCACTTGTGATTTTGAACACATGTTTGAAATTTTCAGTCTTACAACAGCGACTACACTTCAAAAGTACATCATTGGCTCTGAAGCGCTTTGGGATATCTTGAGACCATGAAAGACACTATAGAATTGCAAATCCTTTCTTTTTTCTTCATTTTAATTGAGTTTACATTTCCCTCAGAGTCATGGATCTGGAAATTGTACATGTGTGTTAACCACCTGGTGTCTTATTTCTAATTTTAAAAATTTCCAACATGCTGTTTAAAGAACTTGACTACGAGAAATACTACCCCGTGCCTCAGAGAGAGATAAGCTTTGTTGTTTCCTCGAGCATCTGAGCTCTAGATGGGGCTCTTAGGAATTTCTCTATTCTCCCAAAGCAAGCT
Organism: Carcharodon carcharias; assembly: GCF_017639515.1. Classification (NCBI taxonomy): domain Eukaryota; kingdom Metazoa; phylum Chordata; class Chondrichthyes; order Lamniformes; family Lamnidae; genus Carcharodon; species Carcharodon carcharias. The sequence continues at coordinate 2,206,526 of NC_054497.1, forward strand.
GCTTGACACTGTAGTTCCTTAAACCCATTACTCTTTATTTATAGCTTCCAATACATATTGGGAACTTGCACAAGGTTGAGACTTCCCCTCTCTCCAGGTCTCTGTTATTCAATCATGTGGTGTTACATCACTGTTACATCAGCATCAAATGCTTCTGATGTTAACCCCTTACTCTACATCTCCTTCAAGTCTTTACCCCAGTTATTAACATCATCCTACGTCTTACCCGAAACTCTCAGACTTTACAGGGTTAGTTCTCTGATGTGCTTTGACCAATCTCCCTGATCTTATTCTGATCTTTGAGGTTGAGGACATTCTGCACTCTCCCTTGTGTCGGTGAGCGTCCTTCTCCTGGGTGGCTGTAGAGATTTATCTTGTTTCTTCTTCTTTATCTCCGTCAGGACCTGAATAATAAGCCCAAGTTTTATTGGCTTTCTTTCCAAGGATATTGAGGCACTGAGGTTTCTCCTTAAAGTTCCCTGGTCCATCTCAATCCTGTATGACCGCAGTTCTGGAGTCCTTTTGATTATTATGCTTTTGTTCTGTTGGACTCATACCCACACTCTCTCCCTGGCTGCAGCACTGATAAGACTCATGCTCTGTGTCTGAAGTTTAAGTTACGAACCTGTTTGTTTCTCTGTTCTTCCTCATGCTGTTTAACCCTCTCGTGGTCGTTTGAGGTGGATATTAGGTTTTAGTTTCTGTTGCAGAGCTGGAAGTTGTGTTGTCCAACAATTTCTCATTAACAACTCTGATGGTCAGAAACCATTTCTGGAGCAGTGAGGTTTGGTAACTCAGAAGAGCCAAACTAAGTTCTTCACTCTTCATCAAGCCTTTGATGGTTCCACACCTCTCCCAGCTTCTCCATTTTTCTTGGGGATAATGAGGTGAAGCGGTTGTGTGAATGAATCCGTAATCCTTCACAACATTTTGGAATAATTCATTTGCAAATTGTGATGTCAGACAATGGTCTGCAATGTCCAGAATACCATGTGTTGCAATAAATTCTCTCCAGTGGTGGAATGACTGCTTCTGCCGTGAAACTGAGCAAACTGTTCACCTCAAACCACCTTCAGCATTAATGACAATAAGGAACATCTTGCTTTTAAGATCAACTAAATCCATTCCCGTGGGCGCTCCCACAGCTTTGATGGAAAAGTAGAAGGTGATAGTGGTTTTCTTGCCCATGGCTGTTCACCGCACACACAACACAATTAGAAATCATTTATTCCATAGAATGAGTAATGCCTGGCCACCAGACTGATTGCTGCGCCCTTGCTTGACATTTTGCTATCCCTAAGTGACCTTGGTGAATTCTTTGAAGAGTAACAAGCCAAATGCTCTGGGTATGACTATTGTGTCATTAAAAACTAGGAGATCAATGATTTTGAGGAGATTTCTCTGTTTGAAGTACTGCTGCAGTATTGGACTGTTAGGGGAGTAGTCTGGCCATCCTTCCAGGCAGTATTTTCTTATCTGGACACTTCTGTCATCTTGCTGCTGTGCTCATTATATCTCCTGCAGTAGCTGATAGGTGTTGAGTAATGAGAGATATATATGCTTCCACCTGCTCAATGAAATGCAAATCCCCTATAGGTTCCTTCAAATGGTATTCTTGATAGTGTACCTGCTGTCATCTAGAACTTCCCTTGTTATGGAGTCATATCTCATTAATCTTAATTTGAACTGTAGGATTCTCAGTGGTATCTTCGCAACCTCTTTTATATTCAGAAGAGGGAATAGTGGCTTATGATCAGTTTCAATTTTGAGCCACAGTCCCAACACATCGTCAGAGAACTTCTCAAGCGCCTATGTTGTTGCCGATGCTTCCTTCTCAATTGTAGCATATCTTTTCTCCGTATCTGTGAGTGACATTGAAGCATTGTAAACTGTTCTACATTTACAGTCTCTCTGCAATTTAGATAGTATTACACCAGACCTGTAGACATTGCACCTGCTGTCACCTAGTCCTTCCCTTGTTATGGGGGTCATAGCTTATTAATCTTAATCTGAACTGTAGGATTTCCAGTCTTCACAACAGCCTCTTTACAGCCTTGGTTCAAACATGGGCAAAAGAGCTGAACTCCTGAGGTGAGGTGAGAGTGACTGCCCTTGACATCAAGGCAAGATTTGACCAAGTGTGGCATCAAGGAGCCCTAGCAAAACTGGAGTCAAGGGGAATCAGGGGGAAAACTCTCTGCTGGTTGGAGTCATATCTAGGACAAAGGAAGATGGCTGTGGTTGTTGGAGGTCAATCATCTCAGTTCCAGGAAATCACTGCAGGAGTTCCTCAGGGTAGTGTCCTAGGCCCAACCATCTTCAGCTGCTTCATCAATGACCTTCCTTCGATCACAAGGTCAGAAGTAGGGATGCTCGCTAATGATTTCACAATGTTCAGCACCATTCATAACTCCTCAGATACTGAAGCAGTCCATGTCCAAATGCAGCAAGACCCGGGCAATATCCAGGCTTAGGCTGACAAGTGGCAAGTAACATTCACACCACACAAGCGCCAGGCAATGACCAGCTCCGACAAGAGAGAATATCGCCATCATCCTTGACAATCAATGGCATTACCCTCACTGAATCCCCAACGATCAACATCCTAGGGGTTACCATTGACCAGAAACTGAACTGGACTAGCCATAAAAATACCATGGCTACAGGAACAGGTCAGAGGTTGGGAACTTTGCAGAGAGTAACTCACCTCCTGAGTCCCCAAAGCCTGTCCACCATCTACAAGGCACAAGTCAGGAGTGTGATGAAATACTTCCCACTTGCCTGGATGAGTGCAGCTCCAACAACACTCAAGAAGCTTGACACCATCCAGGACAAAGCAGCCCACTTGATTGGCATCACATTCACAAACATTCACTCCCTCCAACACCGACACAGTGTGTACCATCTACAGGATGCACTCACCAAGACTCCTAGACAGCACCTTCCAAACCCACGACCACTACCATCTAGAAGGACAAGGGCAAAAGACATTTGGAACACCACCACCTGGAAGTTCCCCTCCAAGCCACTCACCATCCTGACTTGGAAATATATCGCCGTTCCTTCACACTGGGTCAGAATCCTGGAACTCCCTCCCTAACGGCACTGTGGGTGTACCTACACCACATGAACTGCAGCGGTTCAAGAAGGCAGCTCACCACCACCTTCTCAAGGGCAGTTAGGGTTGGGCAATAAATACTGGCCTAGACAGTGATGCCCACATCCCATGAATGAATAAAATAATTCTGCTGCTACTATGGTCGGTAATCCTGGATCACATGTGCTAAAAGTTCAGATGAAATTAAAAGATTTTTGATTTTCTCAAAAGCATTTTTCTGGTCCATATTGCAGAATGGTGTTCAGGAATGGTCATGGTCCCAAAGCCAAACAGCTCAATTGTTGACCCTATATAAACAGCTGTCTCAAAGGCTCAGTGACTTCTGCCAAATTTGGTAGGGACTTGCCTACTTGGATCACCATCCTGAGGAATCTCTGGAGCTCCGATGACATTCCTGCACTGTGGAAACTCTCTGATCACCTTGGTTTTTTGTGGGTCGACTGTCATTCCAGAGGCCTGTACAATGTGACCTCGAAATTTAATCATAGGTTTGGCGAGCTCATATATTTCATTCAGTGTTATGCCCGCATCCTGTCAGGATGGCTCTAACTCTCCAGTCACGTTCTCCTCTCATGGAGCCAGGTATAAATATATCATCCATATAGGCATGTTACTCCTTCCGTGTCTTCTAGAGTTTGAGACATGGCTCCCTGGACAATTTCAGGAGTGGATGCAAATGGTAATCTATTAAAGCAATAACAGCCGAATTCTGTTATAACTGTGGTCAGCAATTTGGATTCTTTGTCCAGAGGCAACTGCAAAAATCCACTGTTTGCATCCAGTTTGGTGATGCATGTACTCTGATCTAGTTTGGCAAGACCCTCATCCACTGAGGCCATCGGGTAGCTCTCACGTTCCACTGATTTGTTTAGTTGAGTTAAATCCATACAGACTCTAATTGAGCTGTTTCGCTTTGGGACTATGACCATTCCTGAACACTGTTTTGTTGGCATGGTTACCTGCGAGATAACCCCTTGCTGTAACATGTCCTCAATTTCACCCTTGACTTTGTCCAAGAGTGGGTGAGGCACTTTCCTCAGTGTGAAGAGGCAAATTAGTTTAGCACCAGCTCTTAGGGTAATATGGTACTTGGCCTTCAGTTTTCCCAAGCCTGTAAATAATCTTGGAAATTCATTCCTGAATGTACTGCAACTTTATAGATTAGCTTCAATTTTAAACCTGCCTTCCTGCTTAGTAAAGAAGATTCTTGATTCTGGATGACATTTGGAGGTTCAATGATTTCCCTCTTTTGTACTTCAATTTTGCCATGTGTGGGTCTATGACTTTCTGTGTGGTCCACCTGTACCCTGTAACTTGATAGATGATGACAGCAATGTAATGTGCTTAAGCCATTTTACTTCGTTGGTTAAGACAGAAACTCCTGCCCCGTGTCTAATTTAAACTCTGTGAGGTGTCCATCCACTTCAAGTTTAATGCCCCAGTGTTTATTTTCCATTTACTTCCTCTAGGAAAGTTATTTCCTTTGACTTATGAGGGAGTAGGGGCTTTTCAGGTGCCTTTCCACCTCCGATCCCACGGAGTATCCACGTTGCCGCTTATGCAAGAAGGTAAATCCCGAGGCATATAATTTTCTTTTATTGGCTGCTTTAAAGGATAGAGGCCTTTTCCCAGACATGGGTCCACCTGGTGTGACACACATCTGCCCATTCAGAGGCTATTGGGCCTCATCTATCTGAACATACTAACCCGCACCTCAACACTGAGTCCTGACTGAGCCCAGGAAAGGGGGAGCTCCCAACATGGAGAGTCCCTTCCCAGGATCCAAACCTCACCCCCTCCCCACCAGCGCCCCAACCCCCCTTCGTCCCCCTCACCCCCAGGCCCCAAAGTCAACTCTAGTTCCACAGTATGGAAGGTTGCATGGAAAAACACAGGGGCAGTGGAGAGCGAAAGCAACTGGATCCCTTCCATTTTCTGCTGAATGATCCAGACTTCTGCCCAAGTTATTCTGGGAGATCAACAGAACCAGCAGGAGAATTTGGGACTATAGTTTCTAAATTACCATGAGCATTATTGGTTCAGTGACCTCACTAACCTTAGACATTTCCAAAGGTATTTATTTTTCCATTCTCTACACACGACAGCAATAATTACACTTCCAATGTTCTTTGAACGTGAAGTGAAGTGCTTTGCAATGTCCTGAGGTTGTGAACATGTTCTATAAATGGCCATCACTGAGGGGCTCTAACATCAACTTTCTGGAGGCCACTAATGACCAAAGAAACAATCGGGTCTTCCACACAATTTCTACGATTACTAGAGAATGTCAGAGACTCTGTGGCAAGAGTCTCTTGACTCCCCAAAGTCCTTCCACCACCCCCCAAGGCACAAGTCAGAAGTGTAATAGCATATTCTCCACTTGCCTGGATGGGCGCAGCTCCAACAACGCTTAAAAAAACTTGACACAATTCTAAATAATGCAGCCCCCTTAATCGGCACTTCACTCACTAGCATAAACATTCACTCCGTCCACTACCTGCGCACCATTTGGAGAGACACTGCAGCCACTGTCCAAGGCTTCTTCGGCAGCACTTCCGAAGCCTATCATTCCGCAGGAAAAGGGTGCATGGTAATGCCACCGCCTCCAAGTCACGTACCATCCAAATGTGGTTGTTCCTTCATTGTCACTGGGTCAAAACCCTAGAGCTCCCTCCCTGAGAGCGCCGTGGGAGCACTTTCACCACACAGACTGTGGCTCAACACTGCCTCCTCAAGGGGCAAATAAGAATTGGAGATAAATTCTGGCCTTACCCATATCCCATGATTGAATAGAAATAATTTTTTTCCCCTCCTGCAATTATTGGGATTAAAAGCTGGGTTTTATATGAGCAAGGAGAATGCAAACCAATTGAAATGACTCGATAACCATTTGTTAAAGCAGGATGCCTGGAAAGGAATTATATGATTTCCATAAAAAATCAGTTTGCCTGATTCAATTGTAATAAATAATAGGCCTATTTATAGAGTGCTGTATCATGTTGAAATACCTCAAAATGCTTTCTGTAGCAAATTACTATCAGATGGGCATTGACTTGTTCTGTAGCAAACCAGCCACCATCAACAGCCCATAATCACCTGTGAGACAACTACCTAACAATCTGTCTTCAGTTAGCTTTGGTTGATGGAATAGCATTTACCAGGCTGCTAGCATCACCTCTGAGTTAGAAGGTTGTGGGTTCAAGCCCCACTTGAGCATGACGATCTAGGTTGACACTCTGCAGCCGGCTCAGGGAGTGCAGCACTGTTGGAGGTGCAAATGAGAGGTTAAATTGAGGCCCACTCAGCCAGATGCAAAAGCTCCCATGGCACTATTCGGAAAAAGAGAAGGGTAGTTATCTCTCCTTGTGCTGTTGCAAAATATTTAACCCTCAATCAACATCACTAAAAAAAAGAGGATCTGGACATTATTGCATTGCTGCTCGTGGGAGCTTACTGTGTACAAAATGGCTGTTGCATTTTCTACATGACAACAGTGACTAAACATCAAAACTACTGCATTGGCTGTAGAGTACTTTGGGATGTCTTGACGTTTTGAAAGGTGCTATATAAATGCAAGTCTTTCTTCCTTTTTCGTTCAGGTAATCTTCTCCTCCGTTGGTGCTGAGATGTGAAATGCTGGGACTGGCGGGCAGCATGAGTGTTTAACATTTCAGTGAAAGCATGGATAAGTAGGGAGATAAGGGGTTTGTGTCCTTACTAAGTAAATGGACTGACCCTGTGTAAAATGAATAATTAGTATGCTTGAATATCAACAAAAGGAGATCATGGCAAATAACATGCCTTGCCTCGGGGGGCAGTACCTCTTCACAGTTCCCTTTACAATGGTTGTTGCTAGGCTACAAGGTGCCAGGCTGCAGCTATCTGTTTCACATCTCAAAGCACAACCTATCTGCAGGGAAATCACGGGGTGTCAGATTGTCCAAAGAGCATCAGTCCAGGAATAAGTCTACAACACGAGTTCCAATGAGAATCCTGAACACAGCTTCAGAAAAACTGAGCCCACGGGCTTCAGCTGGAAGATGTTGGTGGGTAGTTATCAAAGGATAGCTGTCTGTGTACTGACAATACAGATACACACTGTCACATACATACACAAACACACACCCTCTCACTCACACGTACACTCACACACACAAGCACTTACACAAACACTCACACACACTGCCTCACACTCATCACACATACACACCCACTGCCTCACACTCATCATACATACACACACAGACACTCATGCACACACACACAGACACACACACACACACATCCTCACACTCATTACACATACACACACTCACACGAAGACACTCACACACACACAGACTCCCATACATTAACACAAACTCGCCACACTCACACATACTCCCTCACACTCATTACACATACACACACACAAAGACACACACACACAGACACACACACACACCCTCACACTCATTACATACACACACACACACACAGTCACACACACACCCTCACACTCATTACACATACACACACACAAAGACACACACACATAGACACAAACACACACACCCTCACACTCATTACACACACACACACACAGTCACACACACACCCTCACACTCATTACACATACACACACTCACGCAAAGACACTCACACACACAGACTCCCATACATTAACACAAACCCGCCACACTCACACATACTCCCTGACACTCATTACACATACACACACACAAAGACACAAACACACAGACACACACACACACCCTCACACTCATTACACATACTCACACACACTCACACACAGTCACAGACACTCTCTCACACTCACACAGACTCACACACAATCTCTCATACTCACACACACAAACACTCTCTCATAATCATGCACACTCACTCACACTCTCTCATACTCACGCACACTCACACACACTCTCTCATAATCATGCACACTCACACACACTCTCTCATACTCACGCACACTCAGACACACTCTCTCACACTCACACACACTCACACACACTCTCTCACACTCACACACACTCTCACACACACACACACTCACACACACTCTCATACTCACACACACTCACACACACTCTCTCATACTCACACACACTCTAACAAACTCTCTCATACTCACACATACTCACACACACTCTCTCCTACTCACGTACACTCACAAACACTCTCTCATACTCACACACACTCACACACACTCTCTCATACTCACACAAACACACACTCTCTCATACTCACACACACTCTCTCATACTCACACAAACACACACTCTCTCATACTCACACACACTCTCTCAACCTCACACACACTCACACACTCTCTCACACTCACACACACTCACACACACTCACACACAGTCTCTCATACTCACACACAATCATACACACTCGCACTCACACACACTCTCTCACACTCACACACACTCACAGACACTCACACACACTCTCTCACACTCACACGCATTCACACACAACCTCTCACATACATTCTCAGAATGAGGCACACTCGCACTCACACAGACTCGCACACACTCTCACACTCACACACACTCAGACACACTCAGACACACTCACACACACTCTCTCACACTCACACACACTCACGCACACTCACACACACTCACACACACACTCTCATACTCACACACACTCACACACACTCTCTCACACTCACACACACTCACACACACTCAAACACACTCTCTCATTTTCACACACACTCACACACACTCACACACACTCTCTCACACTCACACACACTCAAACACACTCTCCCATAGTCACACACATTCTCACATGACGTCTCACATACACTCTAAGAAAGAGGCACACTCGCACTCACACACACTCACACACACTCTCTCACACTCACACACACTCACACACACTCACTCACACTCACACACACTCACTCACACTCACACACACTCACACACACTCACAGAAACTCACACACACTCTCTCATAATCACACACACTCGCACACACTCTTTCATACTCACACACATTCACACACACTCTCTCATACCCACACACACACACACACACACACTCGCACTCACACACACTCACACACATTCTCTCTCACTCACACACACTCACACACACTCTCTCACACTCACTCACACACACTCACACACTCTCACAAACACTAACACACACTTTCTCACACTCACACACACTCACACACACTCTCTCATACTCACACACACTTGCGCTCACACACACTCACAGACAGTCTCTCACACTCACACACATTCACACACACTCTCTCACACTCACACACACTCACACACTCACACACATTCTCTCATACTCACACACACAAACACACATTCTCTCATACTCACACACACTCACACACTCTCTCTCCTACTCACACACACTCACACACACTCTCTCATACTCACACACAATCACACACACTCTCTCAGACTCACACAAACTCACACAAACTCAAACACACTCTCTCACACTCACACACACTCACACACACACACACTCAGACACACTCTCTCATTCTCACACACACTCACACACACTCAGACACACTCACACACACTCTCTCATACTCACACACACTCACACACACTGTCTCATTCTCACACACACTCACACTCACACACACTCAGACACACTCACACACACTCTCTCATACTCACCTCACACACACTCACACACACTCAAACACACTCTCTCATAGTCACACACATTCTCACACAACGTCTCAAATACACTCTCAGAAAGAGGCACACTCGCAGGTCACACACACTCACACACATTCTCTCACACTCACAAACACTCACACACACTCACACAAACTCTCTCACACTCACACACTCACACAAAATCACACAAACTCACAGAAACTCACACATGCTCTCTCATACTCACACACACTCACCCACACTCTCTCATACTCTCACACACTCACATACACTCTCTCATAATCACACACATTCACACACACTCTCTCATACTCACACACCCTCACACACACTCTCTCATTCTCACACACACTCACACTCACACACAGTCAGACAAACTCTCTCATTCTCAAACACACTCACACTCACACACACTTAGACACACTCACACACACTCTCTCATACTCACACACACTCCCTCATTCTCACACACACTCACATTCACACACACTCAGACACACTCACACAAACTCATACTCACACTCACACACACTCTCTCATACTCACACACACTCACACTCACACACACTCAGACACACACACTCCCTCATACTCACACACATTATCATAGACCTCTCACATACAATCTCAGAAAGAGGCACACTTGCACTCACACACACTCACACACACTTTCTCATACTCACACACACTCACACAAATTCACACACAGTCACACACACTCTCTCATACTCACACACACTCACACATACTCTCTAATACTCAAACACACTCACACACACTCTCGCATACTCACGCACACTCACACACACTCTCTCATTCTCACACACACTCACACACACTCTCTCATTCTCACACACACTCACACACACTCTCTCATACTCACACAAACTCACACACACTCTCTCACACTCACACACACTCTCTCACACACACACTCACACACACTCACACTCACACACACTCACACACACGCTCTCACACTCACACACACTCACAGACACTCATAAACACTCTCTCATACTCACATAAATTCTCACAAGACCTCTCACATACACTCTCAGAAAGAGGCAACTCGCACTCACACACACTCAGACACACTCAGACACACTCACACACACTCTCTCACACACACACGCAAACACACTCAAGCACACTCACACTCAATCGCACTCACAGACACTCACACACACTCTCTCATATTCACATACACTCACACACACTCGCATTCACACACACTCGCACTCACACACACTCACACACACACTCTCATACTCACACTCACACACACTCAAACACACTCTCTCATAGTCACACACATTCTCACACGACGTCTCAAATACACTCTCAGAAAAAGGCACTCTCACAGGTCACACACACTCACACACATTCTCGCACACTCACACACACTCACACACACTCACACAAACTCTCTCACACTCACACACACTCACACACAATCACACAAACTCACAGAAACTCACACATGCTCTCTCATACTCACACACACTCACCCACACTCTCTCATACTCTCACACACTCACATACACTCTCTCATACTCACACACAATCACACACACTCTCTCAGACTCACACAAACTCAGACAAACTCAAACACACTCTCTCACACTCACACACACTCACACACACACACACTCAGACACACTCTCTCATTCTCACACACACTCACACACACTCAGACACACACACACACTCTCTCATACTCACACACACTCACACACACTCTCTCATTCTCACACACACTCACACTCACACACACTCAGACACACTCACACACACTCTCTCATACTCACCTCACACACACTCACACACACTCAAACACACTCTCTCATAGTCACACACATTCTCACACGACGTCTCAAATACACTCTCAGAAAGAGGCACACTCGCAGGTCACACACACTCACACACATTCTCTCACACTCACAAACACTCACACACACTCACACAAACTCTCTCACACTCACACACTCACACAAAATCACACAAACTCACAGAAACTCACACATGCTCTCTCATACTCACACACACTCACCCACACTCTCTCATACTCTCACATACTCACACACACTCTCTCATACTCACACACACTCACACACACTCTCTCATACTCACACACACTGACGCAAGCTCTCTCATACTCACACACACTCACCCACACTCTCTCATTCTCACACACACTCACACTCACACACACTCAGACAAACTATCTCATTCTCAAACACACTCACACTCACACACACTTAGACACACTCACACACACTCTCTCATACTCACACACACTCCCTCATTCTCACACACACTCACATTCACACACACTCAGACACACTCACACAAACTCATACTCACACTCACACACACTCTCTCATACTCACACACACTCACACTCACACACACTCAGACACACACACTCCCTCATACTCACACACATTATCATAGACCTCTCACATACAATCTCAGAAAGAGGCACACTTGCACTCACACACACTCACACACACTTTCTCATACTCACACACACTCACACAAATTCACACACAGTCACACACACTCTCTCATAACCACACACACTCACACACACTCTCTCATACTCACACACACTCACACACACTCTCTAATACTCAAACACACTCACACACACTCTCGCATACTCACGCACACTCACACACACTCTCTCATTCTCACACACACTCACACACTCTCTCTCATACTCACACATACTCACACACACTCTCTCATACTCACAAACACTCACAAACACTCAAACACACTCACACACACTCACACACACTCTCACATACTCACACACGCTCACACACACTTTCTCATACTCACACACACTCACACGCACTCACACACTCACACACACTCTCTCATAGACACACTCACACACACTCTCTCATACTCACACACACTCACACACACTTTCTCATACTCACACACACTCACACGCACTCACACACACTCACACACACTCTCTCATAGACACACTCACACACAATCTCTCATACTCACACACACTCAGACACACTCTCTCATACTCACACACACTCACACACACTCTCTCATACTCACACACACTCACACGCACTCACACACACTCACACACACTCTCTCATAGACACACTCACACACACTCTCTCATACTCACACACACTCAGACACACTCTCTCATACTCACACACACTCACACACACTCTCTCATACTCACACAAACACACACACACTCTCCCAAACTCACACACACTCACACACACTCTCTCATAATCACACACACTCGCAAACACTCTTTAATACTCACACACACTCGCACACACTCTCTCATAATCAAACACACTCGCACACACTCTTTCATACTCACACACACACACACACTCGCACTCACACACACTCACACACACTCTCTCACACTCACACACACTCACACACACTCTCTCACACTCACTCACACACACTCACACACACTCACAAACACTAACACACACTTTCTGACACTCACACACAATCACACACACTCTCTCATACTCACACACACTCACACACTCACACACACTCCCTCATAGTCACACACACTCACACTCACACACACTCAGACACACTCTCTCATTCTCAGACACACTCACACTCACACACACCCAGACACACTCTCTCATTCTCACACACACACACACTCACACACACTCACACTCACACACACTCTCTCATACTCACACTCTCACACACACTCTCTCATACTCACACTCACACACACTCACACACACTCAAACACACTCTCTCATAGTCACACACATTCTCACACGACGTCTCAAATACACTCTCAGAAAGAGGCACACTCGCAGGTCATACACACTCACACACATTCTCTCACACTCACACACACACACACACACAATCACACAACCTCACGGAAACTCACACATGCTCTCTCATACTCACACACACTCACCCACACTCTCTCATACTCTCACACACTCACATACACTCTCTCATACTCACACACACTCACACACACTCACACACACTCTCTCATACTCACACACACTCACACACACTCTCTCATACTCACACACACTCACACACACTCTCTCATACTCACACACACTCACACACACTCTCTCATTCTCACACACACTCACGCACACTCACACACTCAATCATAACCAAACACACTCACACACAATCAGACACACTCACACACACACACAGACTCTCTCACACTCACACACACTCAGACACAATCACACACACTCACACACACTCTCTCATACTCACACACACTCACACAAACTCTCTCATACTCACGCACACTCACACACACTCTCTCATACTCGCACACACTCACACACACTCATACACACTCACAGAAACTCTCTCATACAAACATTCACACACACTCTCACATACTCAAGCAGACTCAAACACAATCTCTCATAGTCACACACACACTCACACACTCACACACACTCTCTCATACTCACGCACACTCACACACTCTCTCTCATCCTCGCACACACTCACACACACTCATAAACACTCACACAAACTCTCTCATACACTCACTCACACACACTCTCACATACTCAAGCAGAATCAAACGCAATCTCTCATAGTCACACACACACTCACACACTCACACACACTCTCTCATACTCACACAAACTCACACGCATTCTCTCATACTCACGCACACTCACACACACTCTCTCATATTCACACACACTCACACACACTCTCTCATGCTCACACACACTCACACACACTCTCTCATACGCACACACCCTCACACACACTCTCTCATACTCACACACACTCACAAACATTCCCTCAAAGTCACACACACTCTCTCATACTCACACACACTCACAGACACTCACACACACTCACACACACACACACACTCTCTCATACTCACACACACTGACACTCGCTCTCTCATACTCACATACACTCACACACTCTCTCATACTCACACACACACACACACTCACACACATTCACACACACTCTCTCAACCTCACACACACTCACACACTTTCTCACACTCACACCTACTCACACACACTCACACACACTCTCTCATACTCCACACAATCACACACACTCGCACTCACACACACTCACAAAACACTCTTTAACATTCACACACACTCACAGACACACACACACTCTCTCAAATCACACACACTCACACACACTCACACAGAATCAAACACACTCTCTCATAGACACACTCACACACACTCTCTCATAGACACACTCAGACACACTCTCTTATACTCACCCACACTCACACACACTCTCCCATACCTACACACACTCAGACACACTCTCTCATACTCACGCACACTCACAAACACTCTCTCCTACTCACCACACACTCACACAAACTCCCTCATACTCACACACATTCACATACACTCTCTCACACTCACACAAACTCACACACACTCTCATACTCACATACACTCACGCAAACTCACACACACACAAACACACACTCTCTCATACTCACACACTCACGCAAATCACCACACACACAAACACACTCTCCCATAATCACACACACTCACACACACAAACACACACTCTCTCATATACACACAATCACACACAATCTCTGACATTCAAAAATGCTCACACACCCTCTCTCATACTCACACACACTCACACACACTCTCTAATACTCACACACACTCACACACACTCTCTCATACTCACGCACACTCACACGCACTCTCTATACTCACACACACACACACATCACACACACTCACACACACTCACACACACTCTCTCATATTCACACACACTCACACACACTCTCTCATATTCACACACACTCACACACACTCTCTCATAAACACACACACAGACACAATCTCTCATACTCATGCACACTCACACACACTCTCTCTTACTCACACACACTCTCTCATAGTCACACACCCTCACACACACTCACACACAATCAAACACACTCTCTCAAAGACACACTCACACACACTCTCTCATAGACACACTCACACACACTCACACACACTCACACACACTCACACACACTCACACACACTCTCTCATACTCACACACACTCACACACACTCACACAAACTCCCTCATACTCACACACACTCACACAAACTCTCTCATACTCACACACACTCACACACACTCACACAAACTCCCTCATACTCACACACACTCCACACAACTCTCTCATACTCACACCCCACTCACACACACTCACACACACTCACACACACTCACACACACTCTCTTCATACTCACACACACTCACACACACTCACACAAACTCCCTCATACTCACACACACTCACACAAACTCTCTCATACTCACACACACTCACACACACTCACACACACTCACACACACTCACACACACTCTCTCATACTCACACACACTCACACACACACACACACTCTCACACACACTCTCATACTCACACACACTGACACTCGCTCTCTCATACTCACATACACTCACACACTCTCTCATACTCACACACACACACACACTCACACACATTCACACACACTCTCTCAACCTCACACACTCACACACTTTCTCACCTCAACATACTCACACACACTCACACACACTCTCTCATACTCACACACAATCACACACACTCGCACTCACACACACTCACAAACACTCTTTAACATTCACACACACTCACAGACACACACACACTCTCTCATAATCACACACACTCACACACACTCACACAGAATCAAACACACTCTCTCATAGACACACTCACACACACTCTCTCATAGACACACTCAGACACACTCTCTCATACTCACACACACTCACACACACTCTCCCATACCTACACACACTCAGACACACTCTCTCATACTCACGCACACTCACAAACACTTTCTCCTACTCACACACACTCACACAAACTCCCTCATACTCACACACATTCACATACACTCTCTCACACTCACACAAACTCACACACACTCTCTCATACTCACATACACTCACGCAAACTCACACACACACAAACACACTCTCCCATAATCACACACACTCACACACACAAACACACACTCTCTCATATACACACAATCACACACAATCTCTGACATTCAAAAATGCTCACACACCCTCTCTCATACTCACACACACTCACACACACTCTCTAATACTCACACACACTCACACACACTCTCTCATACTCACGCACACTCACACGCACTCTCTCATACTCACACACACACACACACTCACACAGCACTCACACACACTCACACACACTCTCTCATATTCACACACACTCACACACACTCTCATATTCACACACACTCACACACACTCTCTCATAAACACACACACAGACACAATCTCTCATACTCATGCACACTCACACACACTCTCTTACTCACACACACTCTCTCATAGTCACACACCCTCACACACACTCACACACAATCAAACACACTCTCTCAAAGACACACTCACACACACTCTCTCATAGACACACTCACACACACTCTCTCATACTCACACACACTCACACACACTCACACAAACTCCCTCATACTCACACACACTCACACAAACTCTCTCATACTCACACACACTCACACACACTCACACACACTCACACACACTCTCTCATACTCACGCAAACTCACACACACTCTCTCATACTCACAAACACTCGCACACACTCTCTCATACTCACGCGCACTCACACACACTCTCTCATACTCGCACACACACACACACACACTCTCTCATGCCCACACACACTCAAACACAATCTCTCATACTCACACACACTCACACACACTCTCTCATACTAACACACACTCTCTCATAGTCACACACACTCACACACACTCTCTCATACACACACACACTCACACACACTCTCTTATAATTACACACACTCACACACAATCTATGATACGCACACTCACACACACTCTCTCATATTCACACACACTCACACACACTCTCTCATAAACACACACTCAGACACACTCTCTCATACTCATGCACACTCACAAACACTCTCTCTTACTCACACACACTCACACACACTCCCGCATACTCACACACACTCCCGCATACTCACACACACTCACACAAACTCTCTCATACTCACACACACTCACACACACTCACACACACTCACACACAGACATCTCTCTCTCATACCCACACACAATCACACACACTCTCTCATACTCACACACACTCTCTCATAGTCACACACCCTCACACACACTCACACACAATCAAACACACTCTCTCAAAGACACACTCACACACACTCTCTCATAGACACACTCACACACACTCTCTCATACTCACACACACTCACACACACTCACACAAACTCCCTCATACTCACACACACTCACACAAACTCTCTCATACTCACACACGCTCACACACACTCACACACACTCACACACACTCTCTCATATTCACGCACACTCACACACACTCTCCCATACTCACACACACTCCCTCATAGTCACACACACTCACACACACTCTCTCATACTCACACACACTCTCTCATAGTCACACACACTCACACACACACTCTTATACTCACGCACCCTCACACACACTCGCTCAAACTCACGCACACTCACGCACACTCACACACACTTTCTCACACACACACATTCACACACACTCTCTCATACTCACACACACTCACACACACTCTCTCATACTCACACACACTCACACACACTCACACACTCAATCAATCCCAAACACACTCACACACAATCAGACAAACTCAACAACACACACAGACTCTCTCACACTCACACACACTCAGACACACTCACACACACTCACACACACTCTCTCATACTCACACACACTCACACAAACTCTCTCATACTCACGCACACTCACACACAATCTCTCATACTCACGCACACTCACACACTCTCATACTCACGCACACTCACACACACTCTCTCATACTCACGCAAACTCACACACACTCTCTCATACTCACAAACACTCGCACACACTCTCTCATACTCACGTGCACTCACACACACTCTCTCATACGCGCACACACTCACACACACTCATACACACTCACAGAAACTCTCTCATACACACATTCACACACACTCTCTCATACTCCTGCACACTCTCTCATAGTCACCCACACTCTCACACACTCACACACACTATCTCATACTCACACACACTCACACACATTCTCTCATACTCACGCACACTCTCTCATAGTCACACACACTCCCTCATAGTCACACACACTCTCACGCAGTCACACACACTCTCTCATAATCACACACACTCACAAACATTCTCTCATACTCCCACACACTCACACAAACTCTCTCATACTCACACACACTCACACACATTCCCTCAAACTCACAAACACTCACACAAATTCTCTCATACTCACACACCCTCACACAGTCACACACACTCACAAACACTCTCTTACACTCACACACACTCACACATACATGCACACACACTCACACACACTCTCATACTCACACACACTGATCACACTCTCTCATACTCACAGGCACACACACTCGCTCATAATCACACACACTCACACACACTCTCTCATACTTACACACACACACACACTCTCTCATACTCACACACACTCACACACACTCTCTCATACTCACACACACTCACAAACATTCCCTCAAAGTCACACACACTCTCTCATACTCACTCACACTCACAGACACTCACACACACTCACACACACTCACACACACTCTCTCATACTCACACACACTCACACACACACACACACACACTCTCACACACACTCTCATACTCACACACACTGACACTCGCTCTCTCATACTCACATACACTCACACACTCTCTCATACTCACGCACACACACACACTCACACACATTCACACACACTCTCTCAACCTCACACACACTCACACACTTTCTCACACTCACACATACTCACACACACTCACACACACTCTCTCATACTCACACACAATCACACACACTCGCACTCACACACACTCACAAACACTCTTTAACATTCACACACACTCACAGACACACACACACTCTCTCATAATCACACACACTCACACACACTCACACAGAATCAAACACACTCTCTCATAGACACACTCACACACACTCTCTCATAGACACACTCAGACACACTCTCTCATACTCACACACACTCACACACACTCTCTCATACCTACACACACTCAGACACACTCTCTCATACTCACGCACACTCACAAACACTCTCTCTTACTCACACACACTCACACAAACTCCCTCATACTCACACACATTCACGTACACTCTCTCACACTCACACAAACTCACACACACTCTCCCATACTCACATACACTCACGCAAACTCACACACACACAAACACACACTCTCTCATACTCACACACGCAAACTCACACACACACAAACACACTCTCCCATAATCACACACACTCACACACACAAACACACACTCTCTCATATACACACAATCACACACAATCTCTGACATTCAAAAATGCTCACACACCCTCTCTCATACTCACACACACTCACACACACTCTCTAATACTCTTACACACTCACAAAGACTCACACACACTCTCTCATACTCACACACACACACACACTCACACACACTCACACACACTCACACACACTCTCTCATATTCACACACACTCACACACACTCTCTCATATTCACACACACTCACACACACTCTCTCATAAACACACACACAGACACAATCTCTCATACTCATGCACACTCACACACACTCTCTCTTACTCACACACACTCTCTCATAGTCACACACCCTCACACACACTCACACACAATCAAACACACTCTCTCAAAGACACACTCACACACACTCTCTCATAGACACACTCACACACACTCTCTCATACTCACACACACTCACACACACTCACACAAACTCCCTCATACTCACACACACTCACACAAACTCTCTCATACTCACACACACTCACACACACTCACGCACACTCACACACACTCTCTCATACTCACGCAAACTCACACACACTCTCTCATACTCACAAACACTCGCACACACTCTCTCATACTCACGCGCACTCACACACACTCTCTCATACTCGCACACACACACACACACACACACTCTCTCATGCCCACACACACTCAAACACAATCTCTCATACTCACACACACTCACACGCACTCTCTCATACTCACACACACTCACACACACTCACACAAACTCCCTCATACTCACACACACTCACACAAACTCTCTCATACTCACACACACTCACACACACTCACGCACACTCACACACACTCTCTCATAGTCACACACACTCACACACACTCTCTCATACACACACACACTCACACACACTCTCTTATAATTACACACACTCACACACAATCTATGATACGCACACTCACACACACTCTCTCATATTCACACACACTCACACACACTCTCTCATAAACACACACTCAGACACACTCTCTCATACTCATGCACACTCACAAAGACTCTCTCTTACTCACACACACTCACACACACTCCCGCATACTCACACACACTCCCGCATACTCACACACACTCACACAAACTCTCTCATACTCACACACACTCACACACACTCACACACACTCACACACAGACATCTCTCTCTCATACCCACACACACTCACACACACTCTCTCATGCTCACACACACTCTCTCATAGTCACACACCCTCACCCACACTCACACACAAACACACTCTCTCAAAGACACACTCACACACACTCTCTCATAGACACACTCACACACACTCTCTCATACTCACACACACTCACACACACTCACACAAACTCCCTCATACTCACACACACTCACACAAACTCTCTCATACTCACACACACTCACACACACTCACACACACTCACACACACTCTCTCATATTCACGCACACTCACACACACTCTCTCATACTCACACACACTCCCTCATAGTCACACACACTCACACACACTCTCTCATACTCACACACACTCTCTCATAGTCACACACACTCACACACACACTCTTATACTCACGCACCCTCACACACACTCGCTCATACTCACGCACACTCATGCACACTCACACACACTCTCTCACACTCACACACATTCACACACACTCTCTCATACTCACACACACTCACACACACTCTCTCATACTCACACACACTCACACACACTCACACACTCAATCATACCCAAACACACTCAGACACAATCAGACACACTCAACAACACACACAGACTCTCTCACACTCACACACACTCAGACACACTCACACACACTCACACACACTCTCTCATACTCACACACACTCACACAAACTCTCTCATACTCACGCACACTCACACACAATCTCTCATACTCACGCACACTCACACACTCTCATACTCACGCACACTCACACACACTCTCTCATACTCACGCAAACTCACACACACTCTCTCATATTCACAAACACTCGCACACACTCTCTCATACTCACGTGCACTCACACACACTCTCTCATACTCGCACACACTCACACACACTCATACACACTCTCAGAAACTCTCTCATACACACATTCACACACACTCTCTCATACTCCTGCACACTCTCTCATAGTCACCCACACTCTCACACACTCACACACACTATCTCATACTCACACACACTCACACACATTCTCTCATACTCACGCACACTCTCTCATAGTCACACACACTCCCTCATAGTCACACACACTCTCACGCAGTCACACACACTCTCTCATAATCACACACACTCACACACATTCTCTCATACTCCCACACACTCACACACACTCACACACATTCCCTCAAACTCACACACACTCACACAAATTCTCTTATACTCACACACCCTCACACAGTCACACACACTCACAAACACTCTCTTACACTCACACACACTCACACATACATGCACAAACACTCACACACACTCTCTTACACTCACACACACACGCACACACACTCACACACACTCTCATACTCACACACACTCATCACACTCTCTCATACTCACAGACACACACACTCGCTCATAATCACACACACTCACACACACTCTCTCATACTTACACACACACACACACTCTCTCATACTCACACACACTCACACACACTCTCTCATGCTCACACACACACACACACACACACTCTCTCATGCCCACACACACTCAAACACAATCTCTCATAGTCACACACACTCACACACACTCTCTCATACTCACACCCACTCACACACACTCTCTTATAATTACACACACTCAAACACAATCTATGATACGCACACTCACACAAACTCCCTCATACTCACACACACTCACACAAACTCTCTCATACTCACACACACTCACACACACTCACACACACTCACACACACTCTCTCATATTCACGCACACTCACACACACTCTCTCATACTCACACACACTCTCTCATACTCACACACACTCTCTCATAGTCACACACACTCACACACACTCTCTTATACTCACGCACCCTCACACACACTCGCTCATACTCACGCACACTCACGCACACTCACACACACTCTCTCACACTCACACACATTCACACACACTCTCTCATACTCACACACACTCACACACACTCTCTCATACTCACACACACTCACACACACTCACACACTCAATCATACCCAAACACACTCACACAAAATCAGACACACTCAACAACGCACACAGACTCTCTCACACTCACACACACTCAGACACACTCACACACACTCACACAAACTCTCTCATACTCACACACACTCACACAAACTCTCTCATACTCACGCACACTCACACACAATCTCTCATACTCACGCACACTCACACACTTTCATACTCACGCACACTCACACACACTCTCTCATACTCACGCAAACTCACACACCCTCTCTCATACTCACAAACACTCGCACACATTCTCTCATACTCACGCGCACTCACAAACACTCTCTCATATTTGCACACACACACACACACTCTCTCATGCCCACACACACTCAAACACAATCTCTCATACTCACACACACTCACACACACTCTCTCATACTAACACACACTCTCTCATAGTCACACACACTCACACACACTCTCTCATACTCACACACACTCACACACACTCTCTTATAATTACACACACTCACACACAATCTATGATACGCACACACACACACTCTCTCATATTCACACACACTCACACACACTCTCTTATAATTACACACACTCACACACAATCTATGATACGCACACACACACACTCTCTCATATTCACACACACTCACACACACTCTCTCATAAACACACACTCAGACACACTCTCTCATACTCATGCACACTCACAAACACTCTCTCTTACTCACACACACTCACACACACTCCCGCATACTCACACACACTCCCGCATACTCACACACACTCACACAAACTCTCTCATACTCACACACACTCACACACACTCACACACACTCACACACAGACATCTCTCTCTCATACCCACACACACTCACACACACTCTCTCATGCTCACACACACTCTCTCATAGTCACACACCCTCACACACACTCACACACAATCAAACACACTCTCTCAAAGACACACTCACACACACTCTCTCATAGACACACTCACACACACTCTCTCATACTCACACACACTCACACACACTCACACAAACTCCCTCATACTCACACACACTCACACAAACTCTCTCATACTCACACACACTCACACACACTCACACAAACTCACACACACTCTCTCATATTCACGCACACTCACACACACTCTCTCATACTCACACACACTCCCTCATAGTCACACACACTCACACACACGCTCTCATACTCACACACACGCTCTCATAGTCACACACACTCACACACACTCTCTTATACTCACGCACCCTCACACACACTCGCTCATAGTCACACACACTCTCACGCAGTCACACACACTCTCTCATAATCACACACACTCACACACATTCTCTCATACTCCCACACACTCACACACTCTCTCTCATACTCACACACACTCACACACATTCCCTCAAACTCACACACATTCACACAAATTCTCTCATACTCACACACCCTCACACAGTCACACACACTCACAAACACTCTCTTACACTCACACACACTCACACATACATGCACAAACACTCACACACACTCTCTTACACTCACACACACACGCACACACACTCACACACACTCTCATACTCACACACACTCATCACACTCTCTCATACTCACAGACACACACACACTCGCTCATAATCACACACACTCACACACACTCTCTCATACTTACACACACACACACACTCTCTCATACTCACACACACTCACACACACTCTCTCATACTCACACATACACACACACACACTCTCTCATGCCCACACACACTCAAACACAATCTCTCATACTCACACACACTCACACACACTCTCTCATACTAACACACACTCTCTCATAGTCACACACACTCACACACACTCTCTCATACTCACACACACTCACACACACTCTCTTATAATTACACACACTCAAACACAATCTATGATACGCACACTCACACAAACTCCCTCATACTCACACACACTCACACAAACTCTCTCATACTCACACACACTCACACACACTCACACACACTCTCTCATATTCACGCACACTCACACACACTCTCTCATACTCACACACACTCTCTCATACTCACACACACTCTCTCATAGTCGCACACACTCTCTCACACTCACACACATTCACACACACTCTCTCATACTCACACACACTCACACACACTCTCTCATACTCACACACACTCACACACACACACACACACACACACACACTCACACACACTCTCATACTCACACACACTGACACACGCTCTCTCATACTCACATACACTCACACACTCTCTCATACTCACACACACACACACACTCACACACATTCACACACACTCTCTCAACCTCACACACACTCACACACTTTCTCACACTCACACATACTCACACACACTCACACACACTCTCTCATACTCACACACAATCACACACACTCGCACTCACACACACTCACAAACACTCTTTAACATTCACACACACTCACAGACACACACACACTCTCTCATAATCACACACACTCACACAGAATCAAACACACTCTCTCATAGACACACTCACACACACTCTCTCATAGACACACTCAGACACAATCTCTCATACTCACACACACTCACACACACTCTCTCATACCTACACACACTCAGACACACTCTCTCATACTCACGCACACTCACAAACACTCTCTCTTACTCACACACACTCACACAAACTCCCTCATACTCACACACACTCACACAAACTTTCTCATACTCACACACATTCACATACACTCTCTCACACTCACACAAACTCACACACACTCTCTCATACTCACATACACTCACGCAAACTCACACACACACAAACACACACTCTCTCATACTCACACACTCACGCAAACTCACACACACACAAACACACTCTCCCATAATCACACACACTCACACACACAAACACACACTCTCTCATATACACACAATCACACACAATCTCTGACATTCAAAAATGCTCACACACCCTCTCTCATACTCACACACACTCACACACACTCTCTAATACTCACACACACTCACACAAACTCCCTCATACTCACACACACTCACACAAACTCTCTCTTACTCACACACACTCACACACTCACACACACTCTCTAATACTCACACACACTCACACACACTCTCGCATACTCACGCACACTCACACACACATTCTCACACACACTAACACACACTCTCTCATAATCACAAATACTCACACACACTCTCTCATACTCACGCACACTCACACGCACTCTCTCATACTCACACACACACACACACACACACACACACTCACCCACACTCACACACACTCACACACACTCTCTCATATTCACACACACTCACACACACTCTCTCATAAACACACACACAGACACAATCTCTCATACTCCTGCACACTCACACACACTCTCTCTTACTCACACACACTCTCTCATACTCACACACACTCACACACACTCACACACTCAATCATACCCAAACACACTCACACACAATCAGACACACTCAACAACACACACAGACTCTCTCACACTCACACACACTCAGACACACTCACACACACTCACACACACTCTCTCATACTCACACACACTCACACAAACTCTCTCATACTCACGCACACTCACACACAATCTCTCATACTCACGCACACTCACACACTCTCATACTCACGCACACTCACACACACTCTCTCATACTCACAAACACTCGCACACACTCTCTCATACTCACGTGCACTCACACACACTCTCTCATACTCGCACACACTCACACACACTCATACACACTCACAGAAACTCTCTCATACACACATTCACACACACTCTCTCATACTCCTGCACACTCTATCATAGTCACCCACACTCTCACACACTCACACACACTATCTCATACTCACGCAAACTCACACACACTCTCTCATACTCACAAACACTCACACACACTCTCTCATACTCACGCAAACTCACACACACTCTCTCATACTCACAAACACTCGCACACACTCTCTCATACTCACGTGCACTCACACACACTCTCTCATACTCGCACACACTCACACACACTCATACACACTCACAGAAACTCTCTCATACACACATTCACACACACTCTCTCATACTCCTGCACACTCTATCATAGTCACCCACACTCTCACACACTCACACACACTATCTCATACTCACACACACTCACACAAATTCTCTCATACTCACACACCCTCACACAGTCACACACACTCACAAACACTCTCTTACACTCACACACACTCACACATACATGCACAAACACTCACACACACTCTCTTACACTCACACACACACACACACACACTCGCACTCACACACACTCACACACACTCTCTCACACTCACACACACTCACACACACTCTCTCACACTCACTCACACACACTCACACACACTCACAAACACTAACACACTTTCTGACACTCACACACAATCACACACACTCTCTCATACTCACACACACTCACACACTCACACACACTCCCTCATAGTCACACACACTCACACTCACACACACTCAGACACACTCTCTCATTCTCAGACACACTCACACTCACACACACTCAGACACACTCTCTCATTCTCACACACACACACACTCACACACACTCACACTCACACACACTCTCTCATACTCACACTCTCACACACACTCTCTCATACTCACACTCACACACACTCACACACACTCAAACACACTCTCTCATAGTCACACACATTCTCACATGACGTCTCAAATACACTCTCAGAAAGAGGCACACTCGCAGGTCATACACACTCACACACATTCTCTCACACTCACACACACACACACACAATCACACAACCTCACGGAAACTCACACATGCTCTCTCATACTCACACACACTCACCCACACTCTCTCATACTCTCACACACTCACATACACTCTCTCATACTCACACACACTCACACACACTCACACACACTCTCTCATACTCACACACACTCACACACACTCTCTCATACTCACACACACTCACACACACTCTCTCATACTCACACACACTCACACACACTCTCTCATTCTCACACACACTCACGCACACTCACACACTCAATCATAAACAAACACACTCACACACAATCAGACACGCTCACACACACACACAGACTCTCTCACACTCACACACACTCAGACACAATCACACACACTCACACACACTCTCTCATACTCACACACACTCACACAAACTCTCTCATACTCACGCACACTCTCACACACTCTCTCATACTCGCACACACTCACACACACTCATACACACTCACAGAAACTCTCTTATACAAACATTCACACACACTCTCACATACTCAAGCAGACTCACACACACTCTCTCATACTCACGCACACTCACACACTCTCTCTCATCCTCGCACACACTCACACACACTCATAAACACTCACACAAACACTCTCATACACTCACTCACACACACTCTCACATACTCAAGCAGAATCAAACGCAATCTCTCATAGTCACACACACACTCACACACTCACACACTCACACACACTCTCTCATACTCACACAAACTCACACGCATTCTCTCATACTCACGCACACTCACACACACTCTCTCATATTCACACACACTCACACACACTCTCTCATACTCACACACACTCACACACACTCTCTCATACGCACACACCCTCACACACACTCTCTCATACTCACACACACTCACAAACATTCCCTCAAAGTCACACACACTCTCTCATACTCACACACACTCACAGACACTCACACACACTCACACACACTCACACACACTCTCTCATACTCACACACACTCACACACACACACACACACACTCTCACACACACTCTCATACTCACACACACTGACACTCGCTCTCTCATACTCACATACACTCACACACTCTCTCATACTCACACACACACACACACTCACACACATTCACACACACTCTCTCAACCTCACACACACTCACACACTTTCTCACACTCACACATACTCACACACACTCACACACACTCTCTCATACTCACACACAATCACACACACTCGCACTCACACACACTCACAAACACTCTTTAACATTCACACACACTCACAGACACACACACACTCTCTCATAATCACACACACTCACACACACTCAAACAGAATCAAACACACTCTCTCATAGACACACTCACACACACTCTCTCATAGACACACCCAGACACACTCTCTCATACTCACACACACTCACACACACTCTCCCATACCTACACACACTCAGACACACTCTCTCATACTCACGCACACTCACAAACACTCTCTCCTACTCACACACACTCACACAAACTCCCTCATACTCACACACATTCACATACACTCTCTCACACTCACACAAACTCACACACACTCTCTCATACTCACATACACTCACGCAAACTCACACACACACAAAAACACACTCTCTCATACTCACACACTCACGCAAACTCACACACACACAAACACACTCTCCCATAATCACACACACTCACACACACAAACACACACTCTCTCATATACACACAATCACACACAATCTCTGACATTCAAAAATGCTCACACACCCTCTCTCATACTCACACACACTCACACACACTCTCACATACTCAAGCAGAATCAAACGCAATCTCTCATAGTCACACACACACTCACACACTCACACACACTCTCTCATACTCACACAAACTCACACGCATTCTCTCATACTCACGCACACTCACACACACTCTCTCATATTCACACACACTCACACACACTCTCTCATACTCACACACACTCACACACACTCTCTCATACGCACACACCCTCACACACACTCTCTCATACTCACACACACTCACAAACATTCCCTCAAAGTCACACACACTCTCTCATACTCACACACACTCACAGACACTCACACACACTCACACACACTCACACACACTCTCTCATACTCACACACACTCACACACACACACACACACACACTCTCACACACACTCTCATACTCACACACACTGACACTCGCTCTCTCATACTCACATACACTCACACACTCTCTCATACTCACACACACACACACACTCACACACATTCACACACACTCTCTCAACCTCACACACACTCACACACTTTCTCACACTCACACATACTCACACACACTCACACACACTCTCTCATACTCACACACAATCACACACACTCGCACTCACACACACTCACAAACACTCTTTAACATTCACACACACTCACAGACACACACACACTCTCTCATAATCACACACACTCACACACACTCACACAGAATCAAACACACTCTCTCATAGACACACTCACACACACTCTCTCATAGACACACCCAGACACACTCTCTCATACTCACACACACTCACACACACTCTCCCATACCTACACACACTCAGACACACTCTCTCATACTCACGCACACTCACAAACACTCTCTCCTACTCACACACACTCACACAAACTCCCTCATACTCACACACATTCACATACACTCTCTCACACTCACACAAACTCACACACACTCTCTCATACTCACATACACTCACGCAAACTCACACACACACAAACACACACTCTCTCATACTCACACACTCACGCAAACTCACACACACACAAACACACTCTCCCATAATCACACACACTCACACACACAAACACACACTCTCTCATATACACACAATCACACACAATCTCTGACATTCAAAAATGCTCACACACCCTCTCTCATACTCACACACACTCACACACACTCTCTAATACTCACACACACTCACACACACTCTCTCATACTCACGCACACTCACACGCACTCTCTCATACTCACACACACACAAACACTCACACACACTCACACACACTCACACACACTCTCTCATATTCACACACACTCACACACACTCTCTCATATTCACACACACTCACACACACTCTCTCATAAACACACACACAGACACAATCTCTCATACTCATGCACACTCACACACACTCTCTCTTACTCACACACACTCTCTCATAGTCACACACCCTCACACACACTCACACACAATCAAACACACTCTCTCAAAGACACACTCACACACACTCTCTCATAGACACACTCACACACACTCTCTCATACTCACACACACTCACACACACTCACACAAACTCCCTCATACTCACACACACCCACACAAACTCTCTCATACTCACACACACTCACACACACTCACGCACACTCACACACACTCTCTCATACTCACGCAAACTCACACACACTCTCTCATACTCACAAACACTCGCACACACTCTCTCATACTCATGCGCACTCACACACACTCTCTCATACTCGCACACACACACACACACACTCTCTCATGCCCACACACACTCAAACACAATCTCTCATACTCACACACACTCACACACACTCTCTCATACTAACACACACTCTCTCATAGTCACACACACTCACACACACTCTCTCATACACACACACACTCACACACACTCTCTTATAATTACACACACTCACACACAATCTATGATACGCACACTCACACACACTCTCTCATATTCACACACACTCACACACACTCTCTCATAAACACACACTCAGACACACTCTCTCATACTCACGCACACTCACAAACACTCTCTCCTACTCACACACACTCACACAAACTCCCTCATACTCACACACATTCACATACACTCTCTCACACTCACACAAACTCACACACACTCTCTCATACTCACATACACTCACGCAAACTCACACACACACAAACACACACTCTCTCATACTCACACACTCACGCAAACTCACACACACACAAACACACTCTCCCATAATCACACACACTCACACACACAAACACACACTCTCTCATATACACACAATCACACACAATCTCTGACATTCAAAAATGCTCACACACCCTCTCTCATACTCACACACACTCACACACACTCTCTAATACTCACACACACTCACACACACTCTCTCATACTCACGCACACTCACACGCACTCTCTCATACTCACACACACACAAACACTCACACACACTCACACACACTCACACACACTCTCTCATATTCACACACACTCACACACACTCTCTCATATTCACACACACTCACACACACTCTCTCTTACTCACACACACTCTCTCATAGTCACACACCATCACACACACTCACACACAATCAAACACACTCTCTCAAAGACACACTCACACACACTCTCTCATAGACACACTCACACACACTCTCTCATACTCACACACACTCACACACACTCACACAAACTCCCTCATACTCACACACACTCACACAAACTCCCTCATACTCACACACACTCACACACACTCACGCACACTCACACACACTCTCTCATACTCACGCAAACTCACACACACTCTCTCAAACTCACAAACACTCGCACACACTCTCTCATACTCACGTGCACTCACACACACTCTCTCATACTCGCACACACACACACACACACACACTCTCTCATGCCCACACACACTCAAACACAATCTCTCATACTCACACACACTCACACACACTCTCTCATACTAACACACACTCTCTCATAGTCACACACACTCACACACACTCTCTCATACTCACACACACTCACACAAACTCTCTTATAATTACACACACTCACACACAATCTATGATACGCACACTCACACACACTCTCTCATATTCACACACACTCACACACACTCTCTCATAAACACACACTCAGACACACTCTCTCATACTCATGCACACTCACAAACACTCTCTCTTACTCACACACACTCACACACACTCCCGCATACTCACACACACTCCCGCATACTCACACACACTCACACAAACTCTCTCATACTCACACACACTCACACACACTCACACACACTCTCACATACTCAAGCAGAATCAAACGCAATCTCTCATAGTCACACACACACTCACACACTCACACACACTCTCTCATACTCACACAAACTCACACGCATTCTCTCATACTCACGCACACTCACACACACTCTCTCATATTCACACACACTCACACACACTCTCTCATACTCACACACACTCACACACACTCTCTCATACGCACACACCCTCACACACACTCTCTCATACTCACACACACTCACAAACATTCCCTCAAAGTCACACACACTCTCTCATACTCACACACACTCACAGACACTCACACACACTCACACACACTCACACACACTCTCTCATACTCACACACACTCACACACACACACACACACACTCTCACACACACTCTCATACTCACACACACTGACACTCGCTCTCTCATACTCACATACACTCACACACTCTCTCATACTCACACACACACACACACTCACACACATTCACACACACTCTCTCAACCTCACACACACTCACACACTTTCTCACACTCACACATACTCACACACACTCACACACACTCTCTCATACTCACACACAATCACACACACTCGCACTCACACACACTAACAAACACTCTTTAACATTCACACACACTCACAGACACACACACACTCTCTCATAATCACACACACTCACACACACTCACACAGAATCAAACACACTCTCTCATAGACACACTCACACACACTCTCTCATAGACACACCCAGACACACTCTCTCATACTCACACACACTCACACACACTCTCCCATACCTACACACACTCAGACACACTCTCTCATACTCACGCACACTCACAAACACTCTCTCCTACTCACACACACTCACACAAACTCCCTCATACTCACACACATTCACATACACTCTCTCACACTCACACAAACTCACACACACTCTCTCATACTCACATACACTCACGCAAACTCACACACACACAAACACACACTCTCTCATACTCACACACTCACGCAAACTCACACACACACAAACACACTCTCCCATAATCACACACACTCACACACACAAACACACACTCTCTCATATACACACAATCACACACAATCTCTGACATTCAAAAATGCTCACACACCCTCTCTCATACTCACACACACTCACACACACTCTCTAATACTCACACACACTCACACACACTCTCTCATACTCACGCACACTCACACGCACTCTCTCATACTCACACACACACACACACTCACACACACTCACACACACTCACACACACTCTCTCATATTCACACACACTCACACACACTCTCTCATATTCACACACACTCACACACACTCTCTCATAAACACACACACAGACACAATCTCTCATACTCATGCACACTCACACACACTCTCTCTTACTCACACACACTCTCTCATAGTCACACACCCTCACACACACTCACACACAATCAAACACACTCTCTCAAAGACACACTCACACACACTCTCTCATAGACACACTCACACACACTCTCTCATACTCACACACACTCACACACACTCACACAAACTCCCTCATACTCACACACACCCACACAAACTCTCTCATACTCACACACACTCACACACACTCACGCACTCTCATGCACACTCTCTCATACTCACGCAAACTCACACACACTCTCTCATACTCACAAACACTCGCACACACTCTCTCATACTCATGCGCACTCACACACACTCTCTCATACTCGCACACACACACACACACACACTCTCTCATGCCCACACACACTCAAACACAATCTCTCATACTCACACACACTCACACACACTCTCTCATACTAACACACACTCTCTCATAGTCACACACACTCACACACACTCTCTCATACACACACACACTCACACACACTCTCTTATAATTACACACACTCACACACAATCTATGATACGCACACTCACACACACTCTCTCATATTCACACACACTCACACACACTCTCTCATAAACACACACTCAGACACACTCTCTCATACTCACGCACACTCACAAACACTCTCTCCTACTCACACACACTCACACAAACTCCCTCATACTCACACACATTCACATACACTCTCTCACACTCACACAAACTCACACACACTCTCTCATACTCACATACACTCACGCAAACTCACACACACACAAACACACACTCTCTCATACTCACACA
The DNA here is from genome assembly GCF_017639515.1 of Carcharodon carcharias. Lineage (NCBI taxonomy): Eukaryota > Metazoa > Chordata > Chondrichthyes > Lamniformes > Lamnidae > Carcharodon > Carcharodon carcharias. Next base: position 2,242,287 of record NC_054497.1, read on the forward strand.
CTCACGCAAACTCACACACACACAAACACACTCTCCCATAATCACACACACTCACACACACAAACACACACTCTCTCATATACACACAATCACACACAATCTCTGACATTCAAAATGCTCACACACCCTCTCTCATACTCACACACACTCACACACACTCTCTAATACTCACACACACTCACACACACTCTCTCATACTCACGCACACTCACACGCACTCTCTCATACTCACACACACACAAACACTCACACACACTCACACACACTCACACACACTCTCTCATATTCACACACACTCACACACACTCTCTCATATTCACACACACTCACACACACTCTCTCATAAACACACACACAGACACAATCTCTCATACTCATGCACACTCACACACACTCTCTCTTACTCACACACACTCTCTCATAGTCACACACCATCACACACACTCACACACAATCAAACACACTCTCTCAAAGACACACTCACACACACTCTCTCATAGACACACTCACACACACTCTCTCATACTCACACACACTCACACACACTCACACAAACTCCCTCATACTCACACACACTCACACAAACTCTCTCATACTCACACACACTCACGCACACTCACACACACTCTCTCATACTCACGCAAACTCACACACACTCTCTCAAACTCACAAACACTCGCACACACTCTCTCATACTCACGTGCACTCACACACACTCTCTCATACTCGCACACACACACACACACACACTCTCTCATGCCCACACACACTCAAACACAATCTCTCATACTCACACACACTCACACACACTCTCTCATACTAACACACACTCTCTCATAGTCACACACACTCACACACACTCTCTCATACACACACACACTCACACACACTCTCTTATAATTACACACACTCACACACAATCTATGATACGCACACTCACACACACTCTCTCATATTCACACACACTCACACACACTCTCTCATAAACACACACTCAGACACACTCTCTCATACTCATGCACACTCACAAATACTCTCTCTTACTCACACACACTCACACAAACTCCCGCATACTCACACACACTCCCGCATACTCACACACACTCACACAAACTCTCTCATACTCACACACACTCACACACACTCACACACACTCACACACAGACATCTCTCTCTCATACCCACACACACTCACACACACTCTCTCATGCTCACACACACTCTCTCATAGTCACACACCCTCACACACACTCACACACAATCAAACACACTCTCTCAAAGACACACTCACACACACTCTCTCATAGACACACTCACACACACTCTCTCATACTCACACACACTCACACACACTCACACAAACTCCCTCATACTCACACACACTCACACAAACTTTCTCATACTCACACACACTCACACACACTCACACACACTCACACACACTCTCTCATATTCACGCACACTCACACACACTCTCCCATACTCACACACACTCCCTCATAGTCACACACACTCACACACACTCTCTCATACTCACACACACTCTCTCATAGTCACACACACTCACACACACACTCTTATACTCACGCACCCTCACACACACTCGCTCAAACTCACGCACACTCACGCACACTCACACACACTTTCTCACACACACACATTCACACACACTCTCTCATACTCACACACACTCACACACACTCTCTCATACTCACACACACTCACACACACTCACACACTCAATCATACCCAAACACACTCACACACAATCAGACAAACTCAACAACACACACAGACTCTCTCACACTCACACACACTCAGACACACTCACACACACTCACACACACTCTCTCATACTCACACACACTCACACAAACTCTCTCATACTCACGCACACTCACACACAATCTCTCATACTCACGCACACTCACACACTCTCATACTCACGCACACTCACACACACTCTCTCATACTCACGCAAACTCACACACACTCTCTCATACTCACAAACACTCGCACACACTCTCTCATACTCACGTGCACTCACACACACTCTCTCATACTCGCACACACTCACACACACTCATACACACTCACAGAAACTCTCTCATACACACATTCACACACACTCTCTCATACTCCTGCACACTCTCTCATAGTCACCCACACTCTCACACACTCACACACACTATCTCATACTCACACACACTCACACACATTCTCTCATACTCACGCACACTCTCTCATAGTCACACACACTCCCTCATAGTCACACACACTCTCACGCAGTCACAAACAGTCTCTCATAATCACACACACTCACAAACATTCTCTCATACTCCCACACACTCACACACACTCTCTCATACTCACACACACTCACACACATTCCCTCAAACTCACAAACACTCACACAAATTCTCTCATACTCACACACCCTCACACAGTCACACACACTCACAAACACTCTCTTACACTCACACACACTCACACATACATGCACAAACACTCACACACACTCTCTTACACTCACACACACACGCACACACACTCACACACACTCTCATACTCACACACACTCATCACACTCTCTCATACTCACAGACACACACACACTCGCTCATAATCACACACACTCACACACACTCTTTCATACTCACACACACACACACACACACTCTCTCATGCCCACACACACTCAAACACAATCTCTCATACTCACACACACTCACACACAATCTCTCATACTAACACACACTCTCTCATAGTCACACACACTCACACACACTCTCTCATACTCACACCCACTCACACACACTCTCTCATACTCACACACACTCTCTCATACTCACACACACTCTCTCATATTCACGCACACTCACACACACTCTCTCATACTCACACACACTCTCTCATACTCACACACACTCTCTCATAGTCACACACACTCACACACACTCTCTTATACTCACGCACCCTCACACACACTCGCTCATACTCACGCACACTCACGCACACTCACACACACTCTCTCACACTCACACACATTCACACACACTCTCTCATACTCACACACACTCACACACACTCTCTCATACTCACACACACTCACACACACTCTCTCATACTCACACACACTCACACACACTCTCTCATACTCACACACATTCACACACACTCTCTCATACTCACACACACTCACACACACTCACACACTCAATCATACCCAAACACACTTACACAAAATCAGACACACTCAACAACGCACACAGACTCTCTCACACTCACACACACTCAGACACACTCACACACACTCACACAAACTCTCTCATACTCACACACACTCACACAAACTCTCTCATACTCACGCACACTCACACACAATCTCTCATACTCACGCAAACTCACACACACTCTCTCATACTCACAAACACTCGCACACACTCTCTCATACTCACGCGCACTCACAAACACTCTCTCATATTCGCACACACACACACACACACTCTCTCATGCCCACACACACTCAAACACAATCTCTCATACTCACACACACTCACACACACTCTCTCATACCAACACACACTCTCTCATAGTCACACACACTCACACACACTCTCTCATACTCACACACACTCACACACAATCTATGATACGCACACTCACACACACTCTCTCATATTCACACACACTCACACACACTCTCTCATAAACACACACTCAGACACACTCTCTCATACTCATGCACACTCTCAAACACTCTCTCTTACTCACACACACTCACACACACTCCCGCATACTCACACACACTCCCGCATACTCACACACACTCACACAAACTCTCTCATACTCACACACACTCACACACACTCACACACACTCGCACACAGACATCTCTCTCTCATACCCACACACACTCACACACACTCTCTCATGCTCACACACACTCTCTCATACTCACACACACTCTCTCATACTCACACACACTCACACACACTCGCACACAGACATCTCTCTCTCATACCCACACACACTCACACACACTCTCTCATGCTCACACACACTCTCTCATAGTCACACACCCTCACACACACTCACACACAATCAAACACACTCTCTCAAAGACACACTCACACACACTCTCTCATAGACACACTCACACACACTCTCTCATACTCACACACACTCACACACACTCACACAAACTCCCTCATACTCACACACACTCACACAAACTCTCTCATACTCACACACACTCACACACACTCACACACACTCTCTCATATTCACGCACACTCACACACACTCTCTCATACTCACACACACTCCCTCATAGTCACACACACTCACACACACTCTCTCATACTCACACACACGCTCTCATAGTCACACACACTCACACACACTCTCTTATACTCACGCACCCTCACACACACTCGCTCATAGTCACACACACTCTCACGCAGTCACACACACTCTCTCATAATCACACACACTCACAAACATTCTCTCATACTCCCACACACTCACACACACTCTCTCATACTCACACACACTCACACACACTCACACACATTTCCTCAAACTCACACACACTCACACAAATTCTCTCATACTCACACACCCTCACACAGTCATAAACACTCACAAACACTCTCTTACACTCACACACACTCACACATACATGCACAAACACTCACACACACTCTCTTACACTCACACACACACGCACACACACTCACACACACTCTCATACTCACACACACTCATCACACTCTCTCATACTCACAGACACACACACACTTGCTCATAATCACACACACTCACACACACTCTCTCATACTTACACACACACACACACTCTCTCATACTCACACACACTCACACACACTCACACACACTCACACACAGACATCTCTCTCTCATAGTCACACACACTCACACACACACTCTTATACTCACGCACCCTCACACACACTCGCTCATACTCACGCACACTCACGCACACTCACACACACTCTCTCACACTCACACACATTCACACACACTCTCTCATACTCACACACACTCACACACATTCTCTCATACTCACACACACTCACACACACTCACACAAACTCCCTCATACTCACACACACTCACACAAACTCTCTCATACTCACACACACTCACACACACGCACACACACTCACACACACTCTCTCATATTCACGCACACTCACACACACTCTCTCATACTCACACACACTCTCTCATAGTCACACACACTCACACACACTCTCTCATACTCACACACACTCTCTCATAGTCACACACACTCACACACACACTCTTATACTCACGCACCCTCACGCACACTCGCTCATACTCACGCACACTCACGCACACTCACACACACTCTCTCACACTCACACACATTCACACACACTCTCTCATACTCACACACACTCACACACACTCTCTCATACTCACACACACTCACACACACTCACACACTCAATCATACCCAAACACACTCACACACAATCAGACACACTCAACAACACACACAAACTCTCTCACACTCACACACACTCAGACACACTCACACACACTCACACACACTCTCTCATACTCACACACACTCACACAAACTCTCTCATACTCACACACACTCACACACAATCTCTCATACTCACGCACACTCACATGCTCTCATACTCACGCACACTCACACACACTCTCTCATACTCACGCAAACTCACACACACTCTCTCATACTCACAAACACTCACACACATTCTCTCATACTCACGCACACTCTCTCATAGTCACACACACTCCCTCATAGTCACACACATTCTCACGCAGTCACACACACATTCTCTCATACTCACACACACTCACACACATTCTCTCATACTCCCACACACTCACACACACTCTCTCATACTCACACACTCTCACACACATTCCCTCAAACTCACACACACTCACACAAATTCTCTCATACTCACACACCCTCACACAGTCACACACACTCACAAACACTCTCTTACACTCACACACACTCACACATACATGCACAAACACTCACACACACTCTCTCACACTCACACACATTCACACACACTCTCTCATACTCACACACACTCACACACACTCTCTCATACTCACACACACTCACACACACTCACACACTCAATCATACCCAAACACACTCACACACAATCAGACACACTCAACAACCCACACAGACTCCCTCACACTCACACACACTCACACAAACTCTCTCATACTCACGCACACTCACACACAATCTCTCATACTCATGCACACTCACACACTCTCATACTCACGCACACTCACACACACTCTCTCATACTCACGCAAACTCACACACACTCTCTCATACTCACAAACACTCGCACACACTCTCTCATACTCACGCGCACTCACACACACTCTCTCATACTCGCACACACTCACACACACTCATACACACTCACAGAAACTCTCTCATACACACATTCACACACACTCTCTCATACTCCTGCACACTCTCTCATAGTCACCCACACTCTCACACACTCACACACACTATCTCATACTCACACACACTCACACACATTCTCTCATACTCACGCACACTCTCTCATAGTCACACACACTCCCTCGTAGTCACACACACTCTCACGCAGTCACACACACTCTCTCATAATCACACACACTCACAAACATTCTCTCATACTCCCACACACTCACACACACTCTCTCATACTCACACACACTCACACACATTCCCTCAAACTCACACACACTCACACAAATTCTCTCATACTCACACACCCTCACACAGTCACACACACTCACAAACACTCTCTTACACTCACACACACTCACACATACATGCACAAACACTCACACACACTCTCTTACACTCACACACACACGCACACACACTCACACACACTCTCATACTCACACACACTCATCACACTCTCTCATACTCACAGACACACACACACTCGCTCATAATCACACACACTCACACACACTCTCTCATACTTACACACACACACACACTCTCTCATACTCACACACACTCACTCATACTCACACACACTCACACACACTCTCTCATACTCACACACACACACACACACACACACTCTCCCATGCCCACACACACTCAAACACAATCTCTCATACTCACACACACTCACTCACACTCTCTCATACTAACACACACTCTCTCATAGTCACACACACTCACACACACTCTCTCATACTCACACACACTCACACACACTCTCTTATACTTACACACACTCATATACAATCCATGATACGCACACTCACACACACTCTCTCATACTCACACACACACACACACTCTCATACTCACACCCACTCATGCACATTCTCTCACACTCACGCACTCTCACACACAATCTCTCATACTCATGCACACTCACGCACACTCGCACACACTCTCTCATACTCACACACACTCACACACACTCTCTAATACTCACACACACTCACACACACTCTCTCATACTCACACACACTCACACACACTCACACACTCAATCATACCCAAACACACTCACACACAATCAGACACACACACACACACACAGACTCTCTCACACTCACACACACTCAGACACACTCACACACACTCACACACACTCTCTCATACTCACACACACTCTCTCATACTCACACACACTCACACACACTCTCTCATACTCACACACACACACACACACTCTCTCATGCCCACACACACTCAAACACAATCTCTCATACTCACACACACTCACACACACTCTCTCATACTAACACACACTCTCTCATAGTCACACACACTCACACACACTCTCTCATACTTACACACACACACACACTCTCTCATACTCACACACACTCTCTCATAGTCACACACACTCACACACACTCTCTCATACTCACACACTCACACACACTCTCTTATACTTACACACACTCACACACAATCTATGATACGCATACTCACACACACTCTCTCATATTCACACACACTCACACACACTCTCTCATAAACACACACTCAGACACACTCTCTCATAATCATGCACACTCACAAACACTCTCTCTTACTCACACACACTCACACACACTCCCGCATACTCACACACACTCCCGCATACTCACACACACTCACACAAACTCTCTCATACTCACACACACTCACACACAGACATCTCTCTCTCATACCCACACACACTCACACACACTTTCTCATGCTCACACACACTCTCTCATAGTCACACACCCTCACACACACTCACACACAATCAAACACACTCTCTCAAAGACACACTCACACACACTCTCTCATAGACACACTCACACACACTCTCTCATACTCACACACACTCACACACACTCACACAAACTCCCTCATACTCACACACACACACAAACTCTCTTGAAATCACACACACTCACACACACTCACACACACTCTCTCATATTCACGCACACTCACACACACTCTCTCATACTCACACACACTCCCTCATAGTCACACACACACACACTCTCTCATACTCACACACACTCTCTCATAGTCACACACACTCACACACACTCTCTTATACTCACGCACCCTCACACACACTCGCTCATACTCACGCACACTCACGCACACTCAAACACACTCTCTCACACTCACACACATTCACACACACTCTCTCATACTCACACACACTCACACACACTCTCTCATACTCACACACACTCACACACACTCACACACTCAATCATACCCAAACACACTCACACACAATCAGACACACTCAACAACCCACACAGACTCCCTCACACTCACACACACTCACACAAACTCTCTCATACTCACGCACACTCACACACAATCTCTCATACTCATGCACACTCACACACTCTCATACTCACGCACACTCACACACACTCTCTCATACTCACGCAAACTCACACACACTCTCTCATACTCACAAACACTCGCACACACTCTCTCATACTCACGCGCACTCACACACACTCTCTCATACTCGCACACACTCACACACACTCATACACACTCACAGAAACTCTCTCATACACACATTCACACACACTCTCTCATACTCCTGCACACTCTCTCATAGTCACCCACACTCTCACACACTCACACACACTATCTCATACTCACACACACTCACACACATTCTCTCATACTCACGCACACTCTCTCATAGTCACACACACTCCCTCATAGTCACACACACTCTCACGCAGTCACACACACTCTCTCATAATCACACACACTCACAAACATTCTCTCATACTCCCACACACTCACACACACTCTCTCATACTCACACACACTCACACACATTCCCTCAAACTCACACACACTCACACAAATTCTCTCATACTCACACACCCTCACACAGTCACACACACTCACAAACACTCTCATACTCACACACACTCATCACACTCTCTCATACTCACAGACACACACACACTCGCTCATAATCACACACACTCACACACACTCTCTCATACTTACACACACACACACACTCTCTCATACTCACACACACTCACACACACTCTCTCATACTCACACACACACACACACACACACTCTCCCACGCCCACACACACTCAAACACAATCTCTCATACTCACACACACTCACTCACACTCTCTCATACTAACACACACTCTCTCATAGTCACACACACTCACACACACTCTCTCATACTCACACACACTCACACACACTCTCTTATACTTACACACACTCACATACAATCCATGATACGCACACTCACACACACTCTCTCATACTCACACACACACACACACTCTCATACTCACACCCACTCATGCACATTCTCTCACACTCACGCACTCTCACACACAATCTCTCATACTCATGCACACTCACGCACACTCGCACACACTCTCTCATACTCACACACACTCACACACACTCTCTAATACTCACACACACTCACACACACTCTCTCATACTCACACACACTCACACACACTCACACACTCAATCATACCCAAACACACTCACACACAATCAGACACACACACACACACACACAGACTCTCTCACACTCACACACACTCAGACACACTCACACACACTCACACACACTCTCTCATACTCACACACACTCTCTCATACTCACACACACTCACACACACTCTCTCATACTCACACACACACACACACACACTCTCTCATGCCCACACACACTCAAACACAATCTCTCATACTCACACACACTCACACACACTCTCTCATACTAACACACACTCTCTCATAGTCACACACACTCACACACACTCTCTCATACTTACACACACACACACTCTCTCTCATACTCACACACACTCTCTCATAGTCACACACACTCACACACACTCTCTCATACTCACACACTCACACACACTCTCTTATACTTACACACACTCACACACAATCTATGATACGCATACTCACACACACTCTCTCATATTCACACACACTCACACACACTCTCTCATAAACACACACTCAGACACACTCTCTCATAATCATGCACACTCACAAACACTCTCTCTTACTCACACACACTCACACACACTCCCGCATACTCACACACACTCCCGCATACTCACACACACTCACACAAACTCTCTCATACTCACACACACTCACACACAGACATCTCTCTCTCATACCCACACACACTCACACACACTTTCTCATGCTCACACACACTCTCTCATAGTCACACACCCTCACACACACTCACACACAATCAAACACACTCTCTCAAAGACACACTCACACACACTCTCTCATAGACACACTCACACACACTCTCTCATACTCACACACACTCACACACACTCACACAAACTCCCTCATACTCACACACACACACAAACTCTCTTAAAATCACACACACTCACACACACTCACACATACTCTCTCATATTCACGCACACTCACACACACTCTCTCATACTCACACACACTCCCTCATAGTCACACACACACACACTCTCTCATACTCACACACACTCTCTCATAGTCACACACACTCACACACACTCTCTTATACTCACGCACCCTCACACACACTCGCTCATACTCACGCACACTCACGCACACTCACACACACTCTCTCACACTCACACACATTCACACACACTCTCTCATACTCACACACACTCACACACACTCTCTCATACTCACACACACTCACACACACTCACACACTCAATCATACCCAAACACACTCACACACAATCAGACACACTCAACAACCCACACAGACTCCCTCACACTCACACACACTCACACAAACTCTCTCATACTCACGCACACTCACACACAATCTCTCATACTCATGCACACTCACACACTCTCATACTCACGCACACTCACACACACTCTCTCATACTCACGCAAACTCACACACACTCTCTCATACTCACAAACACTCGCACACACTCTCTCATACTCACGCGCACTCACACACACTCTCTCATACTCGCACACACTCACACACACTCATACACACTCACAGAAACTCTCTCATACACACATTCACACACACTCTCTCATACTCCTGCACACTCTCTCATAGTCACCCACACTCTCACACACTCACACACACTATCTCATACTCACACACACTCACACACATTCTCTCATACTCACGCACACTCTCTCATAGTCACACACACTCCCTCATAGTCACACACACTCTCACGCAGTCACACACACTCTCTCATAATCACACACACTCACAAACATTCTCTCATACTCCCACACACTCACACACACTCTCTCATACTCACACACACTCACACACATTCCCTCAAACTCACACACACTCACACAAATTCTCTCATACTCACACACCCTCACACAGTCACACACACTCACAAACACTCTCATACTCACACACACTCATCACACTCTCTCATACTCACAGACACACACACACTCGCTCATAATCACACACACTCACACACACTCTCTCATACTTACACACACACACACACTCTCTCATACTCACACACACTCACTCATACTCACACACACTCACACACACTCTCTCATACTCACACACACACACACACACACACACTCTCCCATGCCCACACACACTCAAACACAATCTCTCATACTCACACACACTCACTCACACTCTCTCATACTAACACACACTCTCTCATAGTCACACACACTCACACACACTCTCTCATACTCACACACACTCACACACACTCTCTTATACTTACACACACTCACATACAATCCATGATACGCACACTCACACACACTCTCTCATACTCACACACACACACACACTCTCATACTCACACCCACTCATGCACATTCTCTCACACTCACGCACTCTCACACACAATCTCTCATACTCATGCACACTCACGCACACTCGCACACACTCTCTCATACTCACACACACTCACACACACTCTCTAATACTCACACACACTCACACACACTCTCTCATACTCACACACACTCACACACACTCACACACTCAATCATACCCAAACACACTCACACACAATCAGACACACACACACACACACAGACTCTCTCACACTCACACACACTCAGACACACTCACACACACTCACACACACTCTCTCATACTCACACACACTCTCTCATACTCACACACACTCACACACACTCTCTCATACTCACACACACACACACACACACTCTCTCATGCCCACACACACTCAAACACAATCTCTCATACTCACACACACTCACACACACTCTCTCATACTAACACACACTCTCTCATAGTCACACACACTCACACACACTCTCTCATACTCACACACTCACACACACTCTCTTATACTTACACACACTCACACACAATCTATGATACGCATACTCACACACACTCTCTCATATTCACACACACTCACACACACTCTCTCATAAACACACACTCAGACACACTCTCTCATAATCATGCACACTCACAAACACTCTCTCTTACTCACACACACTCACACACACTCCCGCATACTCACACACACTCCCGCATACTCACACACACTCACACAAACTCTCTCATACTCACACACACTCACACACAGACATCTCTCTCTCATACCCACACACACTCACACACACTTTCTCATGCTCACACACACTCTCTCATAGTCACACACCCTCACACACACTCACACACAATCAAACACACTCTCTCAAAGACACACTCACACACACTCTCTCATAGACACACTCACACACACTCTCTCATACTCACACACACTCACACACACTCACACAAACTCCCTCATACTCACACACACACACAAACTCTCTTAAAATCACACACACTCACACACACTCTCTCATATTCACGCACACTCACACACACTCTCTCATACTCACACACACTCCCTCATAGTCACACACACACACACTCTCTCATACTCACACACATTCACACACACTCTCTCATACTCACACACACTCACACACACTCTCTCATACTCACACACACTCACACACACTCACACACTCAATCATACCCAAACACACTCACACACAATCAGACACACTCAACAACCCACACAGACTCCCTCACACTCACACACACTCACACAAACTCTCTCATACTCACGCACACTCACACACAATCTCTCATACTCATGCACACTCACACACTCTCATACTCACGCACACTCACACACACTCTCTCATACTCACAAACACTCGCACACACTCTCTCATACTCACGCGCACTCACACACACTCTCTCATACTCGCACACACTCACACACACTCATACACACTCACAGAAACTCTCTCATACACACATTCACACACACTCTCTCATACTCCTGCACACTCTCTCATAGTCACCCACACTCTCACACACTCACACACACTATCTCATACTCACACACACTCACACACATTCTCTCATACTCACGCACACTCTCTCATAGTCACACACACTCCCTCATAGTCACACACACTCTCACGCAGTCACACACACTCTCTCATAATCACACACACTCACAAACATTTTCTCATACTCCCACACACTCACACACACTCTCTCATACTCACACACACTCACACACATTCCCTCAAACTCACACACACTCACACAAATTCTCTCATACTCACACACCCTCACACAGTCACACACACTCACAAACACTCTCTTACACTCACACACACTCACACATACATGCACAAACACTCACACACACTCTCTTACACTCACACACACGCACACACACTCACACACACTCTCATACTCACACACACTCATCACACTCTCTCATACTCACAGACACACACACACTCGCTCATAATCACACACACTCACACACACTCTCTCATACTTACACACACACACACACTCTCTCATACTCACACACACTCACTCATACTCACACACACTCACACACACTCTCTCATACTCACACACACACACACACACAGTCTCCCATGCCCACACACACTCAAACACAATCTCTCATACTCACACACACTCACTCACACTCTCTCATACTAACACACACTCTCTCATAGTCACACACACTCACACACACTCTCTCATACTCACACACACTCACACACACTCTCTTATACTTACACACACTCACACACAATCCATGATACGCACACTCGCACACACTCTCTCTTACTCACACACACACACACACACTCTCATACTCACACCCACTTATGCACATTCTCTCACACTCACGCACTCTCACACACAATCTCTCATACTCATGCACACTCACGCACACTCGCACACACTCTCTCATACTCACACACACTCACACACACTCTCTCATACTCACACACACTCACACACACTCTCTCATACTCACACACACTCACACACACTCACACACTCAATCATACCAAACACACTCACACACAATCAGACACACACACACACACACAGACTCTCTCACACTCACACACACTCAGACACACTCACACACACTCACACACACTCTCTCATACTCACGCAAACTCACACACACGCTCTCATACTGACAAACACTCACACACACTCTCTCATACTCACGCACACTCACACACCCACTCTCATACTCGCACACACTCACACACACTCATACACACTCACAGATACTCTCTCATACACACATTCACACACACTCTCTCATACTTATGCACACTCTCTCAGAGTCACACACACTCTCAGACACTCACACACACTCTCTCATACTCACACACACTCACACACATTCTCTCATACTCACACACACTCACACACAATCCCTCAAAATCACACACACTCACACAAATTCTCTCATACTCACACACACTCACACACACTCACACACTCAATCATACCCAAACACACTCACACACAATCAGACACACTCACACACACACACAGACTCTCTCACACTAACACACACTCAGACACACTCACACACACTCACACACACTCTCTCATACTCACGCAAACTCACACACATGCTCTCATACTGACAAACACTCACACACACTCTCTCATACTCACGCACACTCACACACCCTCTCTCATACTCGCACACACTCACACACACTCATACACACTCACAGATACTCTCTCATACACACATTCACACACACTCTCTCATACTCATGCACACTCTCTCAGAGTCACACACACTCTCAGACACTCACACACATTCCCTCAAAATCACACACACTCACACACATTCTCTCATACTCACACACACTCACACAGTCACACACACTCACACACACTCTCTCACACTCACACACACTCACACACACATGCACACACACTCACACACACTCTCATACTCACACACACTCAACACTCTCTCTCATACTCACACACACTCACACACTCTCTCATACTTACACACACTCACACACATTCTCCCAAAATCACGCACACTCACACACACTCTCTCATACTCACACACACTCGCACACATTCTCTCATACTTACACACACTCACACAGTCACACACACTCACACACACACTCTCAAACTCACACACACTCACACACACACGCACACACACTCACACACACTCTCATACTCACACACACTCAACACACTCTCTCATACTCACAGACACACACACACTCTCTCATACTCACACACACTCACACACTCTCTCATATTTACATACACACACACACTCTCTCATACTCACACACACTCACACACACTCTCTCATAAACACACACTCAGACAAACTCTCTCATACTCATGCACACTCACAAACACTCCTGCATACTCACACACACTCACACAAACTCTCTCATACTCACACACACTCACACACACTCACACACACTCACACACACTCTCTCATAATCACGCAAACTCACACACACTCTCTCAAACTCACACACACACATCTCTCTCTCATACCCACACACACTCACACACAAATTCTCATACTCACACACACTCTCTTATACTCACACACATTCACACACAATCTATCATACGCACAGTCACACACACTCTTTCATACTCACACACACTCACACACACTCTCTCATACTCACACACACTCATACACATTGTCTCATACTCACGCACCCTCACACACACTCGCTCATACTCACGCACACTCACGCACACTCACACACACTCCCTCACACTCACACACACTCACACACACTCTCTCATACTCACACACACTCACACACACTCACACACTCAATCATACCCAAACACACTCACACACAATCAGACACACTCACGCACACACACAGACTCACCCACACTCACACACACTCAGACACACTCACACACACTCTCTCACACTCACACACGCTCACACACACTCACACACACTCTCTCATAGTCACACACATTCTCACACGACGTCTCACATACACTCTCAGAAAGAGGCACACTCGCAATCATGCACACTCACACACACTCTCTAACACTCACACAAACTCACACAAACTCACACAACTCTCTCACACTCACACACACTCAGACACACTCACACACACTCACACAACTCTCTCACGCTCACACACACCCACAAAAACTCACAGAAACTCGCACACAGTCTCTCATACTCACACACACTCACACACACTCTCCCATACACACACACACACTCACACACACTCTCTCATACTCACACACACTCAAAAACACTCGCACTCACACACACTCACACACACTCTCTCACACTCACACGCACTCAAACACAATCTCTCATAATCACACACACTCACACACACTCGCAGTCACACACATTCACACACACTCTCTCATACTCACACACATTCACACACACTCTCTCACACTCACACACACTCACACACACTCACACAAACTCACACATACTCTCTCGTACTCACACACACACACATTCTCTCATACTCACACACACACTCACACACACTCTCTCCTACACACGCAAACTCACACATACTCTCTTGTACTCACACACACTCACACACACTCCCGCATACTCACACACACTCACACAAACTCTCTCATACTTACACACACTCACACACACTCACACACACTCACACATACTCTGTCATACTCACGCAAACTCACACACACTCTGTCAAACTCACACACAAACATCTCTCTCTCATACCCACACACACTCACACACAATCTCTCATACCCAAACACACTCACACACACTCTCTCAACCTCACATAAACTCTCTCATAGTCACACACACTCACACACACTCACACACAATCAAACACACTCTCTCAGAGACACATTCACACACACTCTCTCATAGACACACTCACACACACTCTCTCATACTCACACACACTCACACACACTCTCTCATACTCACACACACTCAGACACACTCTCTCATACTCACGCACACTCACAAACACTCTCTATTAATCACAAACACTCACACAAACTCCCTCATACTCACACACACTCACACAAACTCTCTCATACTCACACACACTCACACACAATCTCTCATACTCACACACACACACATCTCTCTCTCATACCCACACACACTCACACACAATCTCTCATACTCACACACACTCACACACACTCTCTCATACTCACACACACTCACACACACTCTCTCATACTCACGCACACTCACAAACACTCTCTATTAATCACAAACACTCACACAAACTCCCTCATACTCACACACACTCACACAAACTCTCTCTTACTCACACACACTCACACACTCACACACACTCTCTCATACTCACACACACTCACACACACTCTCTCATACTCATGCACACTCACACACACTCTCTCATACTCACATACACTCACACACACTCTCTCATACTCACACACACTCTCTCATACTCACGCACCCTCACACACACTCGCTCATACACACGCAGACTCACGCACACTCTCTCACACTCACACACACTCACACACACTCTCTCATACTCACACACACTCACACACACACTCTCATACTCACGCACACTCACACACACTCACACACTCAATCATACCCAAACACACTCACACACAATCAGACACACTCACATACACACATACTCTCTCACACTCACACACACTCAGACACACTCACACACACTCACACACACTCTCTCATACTCACACACACTCACACAAACTCTCTCATACTCACGCAAACTCACACACACTCTCTCATACTCACAAACACTCACACACAATCTCTCATACTCACGCACACTCACACACACTCTCTCATACGCACACACACTAACCCACACTCTCTCATAATCACACACACTCACACACACTCGCACTCACACATACTCACACACACTCTCTCACACTCACACACACTCTCTCACACTCACACACACTCACACACACTCACACACACTCTCTCATAGTCACAAACACTCCAAAACACTCATACACACTCTCTCATACTCACGCACACTCACACACATTCCCTCAAACTCACACACACTCACACACAATCTCTCACACTCACACACACTCACACACACTCACAAACACTCTATCACACTCACACACACTCACACACACACACACGCACACTCAAACACACTCTCTCTTATTCACACACACTCGCACTCACACACACTCTCTCACACTCACACACGCTCACACACACTCACACACACTCTCTCATAGTCACACACATTCTCACACGACGTCTCACATACACTCTCAGAAAGAGGCACACTCGCAATCATGCACACTCACACACACTCTCTAACACTCACAGAAACTCACACACACTCACACAACTCTCTCACACTCACACAAACTCAGACACACTCACACACACTCACACGACTCTCTCACGCTCACACACACCCACAAAAACTCACAGAAACTCGCACACACTCTCTCATACTCACACACACACACTCTCCCATACTCACACATAGTCACACATACTCTCTCATACTCACACACACACACACACTCTCCCATACACACACACACTCACACACACTCTCTCATACTCACACACACTCACACACACTCGCACTCACACACACTCACACACACACACTCTCTCACACTCACACGCAGTCAAACACAATCTCTCATAATCACACACACACATACACTCGCACTCACACACATTCACACACACTCTCTCATACTCACACACATTCACACACACTCACTCACACTCACACACACTCACACACACTCACACAAACTCACACATACTCTCTCGTACTCACACACACACACATTCTCTCATACTCACACACACTCACACACACTCTCTCCTACTCACGAAAACTCACACACACTCTCTCATACTCACATAAACTCACACACACTCCCTCACACTCACGCACACTCACGCATTCACTCAGACTCACACAAAATCTCACACACACACACAATCTCTCATACTCACGCACACTCACACACTCTCTCTCATACTCACACACATTCTCACACACACTCTCTCATACTCACACACACACACAAACTCTCTCATACTCACACACAATCTCTCCTACTCACGCACACTCACACAAACTCACACAAACTCTCTCAACCTCACACACACTATCACACTCTCTCAAACTCACACACACTAACACACACTCACACATACTCTCTCATACTCACACACAATCACACACACTTGCACTCACACAGACTCACACACACTCTCTCACACTCAGACACAGTCGCAGACACTCACACACACTCTCTCATGCTCAAACACATTCTCACACAACCTCTCACATACATTCTAAGAAAGAGGCACACTCGCACTCACACAGACTCGCACACACTCTCTCACACTCACACACACTCAGACACACTCACACACACTCACTCACGCACATTCACACACACTCGCACTCACACACACTCACACACACTCTCTCATACTCACACACACTCACACAAACTCTCTCACACTCAAACACACTCACACACACTCTCTCGCACTCACATACACTCACACACACTCTATCACACTCACACACACTCAAACACACTCTCTCATTTTCACACACACTCACACAAACTCTCTCACACTCACACAAACTCACACACACTCACGCACACTCACACACACTCACACTCACACGCACTCTCTCATACTCACACACACTCACACAAAATCTCTCACACTCAAACACACTCACACAAACTCTCACACTCACACACACTCACACACACGCTATCACACACACACACGCACGCACACTCAAACACACTCTCTCATATTCACACACACTCACACACACTCACACACACTCTCTCACACTCACACACACTCACACACACTCACACACAATCTCTCATAGTCACACACATTCTCACACGACATTTCACATACAATCTTAGAAAGAGGCACAATCGCACTCACACACACTCACACACTCTCACACTCACTCACACTCACACACACTCACACACACTCCCGCACACTCACACACACTCACACACACTCACAAAAACTCACAGAAACTCACACACACTCTCTCATACTCACACACAAACACACACTCTACCATACTCACACACACTCACACACACTCTCTCATACTCAAATACACACACACACACTCTCTCACACTCACATGCACTCAAACACAATCTCTCATAATCACACACACTCACACACACTCGCACTCACACACATTCACACACACTCTCTCATACTCACACACATTCACACACACTCTCTCACACTCACACACACTCACACACACTCACACAAACTCACACATACTCTCTCGTATTCACACACACACACATTCTCTCATAAACACACACACACACACACACACTCTCATACTCACACACACTCACACACACTCTCTCCTACTCACGCAAACTCACACACACTCTCTCATACTCACATAAACTCACACACACTCCCTCACACTCACGCACACTCACACATTCACTCAGACTCACACAAACTCACACACACTCACACACACTCTCTCATAATCACACACACTCACACACACTCACACTCACACACACTCACACACACTCTCTCACACTCACACACACTCACAGACACTCACAAACACTCTCTCATACTCACACACATTCTCACACGACCTCTCAAATACACTCTCAGAAAGGGGCAACTCTCACTCACACACGCTCAGACACACTCACACACACTCACACACACTCTCTCACATACACACTCACACACACTCAAGCACACTCACACACACTCGCACTCACACACACTCACACACACTCTCATACTCACACACACTCAAATACACTCTCTCATACTCACACACACTCTCTCACACTCATACACACTCATACACACTCTCTCACACTCACACACACTCAAACACACTCTCTCATATTCACACACACTCGCACTCACACACAATCACACAATCTCTCATACTCACACACAATCACACACACTCTCTCACATTCACACACACTCTCACACACTCTCTCATACACACACACACTCACACACACTCACACACACTCACACACACTCTCTCATAGTCAAACACACACACACAATTTCTCATACGCACACTCACACACACTCTCTCATTCTCGCACACACTCACACAAACTCACACACACTCACACTCACTCTCTCATACTCACGCACACTCACACACACTCTTTCATACTCACACACACTCACACACACTAACTCAACTCACACACACTCTCTCATACTCACACACACTCACACAAACTCTCTCATACTCATGCACACTCACACACACTCTCTCATACTCACGCACACTCTCTCATAGTCACACACACTCACACACACTCTCTCATACTCACACACACTCACACACACTCTCCCATACTCACACACACACACACACACTCTCTCCTACTCACACACACTCACGAACACTCTCTTATACTCATGCACGCTCACACAAACTCTCTCATACTTACGCACACTCAAACACACACACACACTCTCTCACACTCACACACACTCACACACACTCTCTCATAATCACTCACTCACACACACTCACAAACACGCTCTCATACTCAAACACTCTCAGACACATTCTCTCATAGTCACACACATTCTCACACAACGTCTCTAATACACTCTCAGAAAGAGGCACATTCGCACTCACACACACACACATTCTCTCACACTCACACACACTCACACACACTCACACACAATCACACACACTCTCTCACATTCACACAAATGCACACACACTCACAAACTCACAGTAAATCGCACTCTCTCATACTCAAACACACACAAAGACACTCTCCCATACTCACACACACTCACACACACTCTCTCATAATCACACACACTCAAACACAGTCTTTCATAATCACACACACTCACACACACTCCCTCAAACTCACACACACTCACACACACTCGCAATCACACACACTCACACACACTCTCTCACACTCACACACATTCACAAAGACTCTCGCAGACTCACACACACACACACACACTCACTCACACACACTCTCATAATCACACACACACTCACACACACTCTCTCATACTCACACACACACACACTCTCCCATACTCACACATACTAACACAAACTCTCTCATACTCACGCACACTCACACACACTCTCTCATACTCACACACACTCTCTCACACTCACACACACTCACACACACTCAAACACACTCTCTCACGCTCACACACTCACAAAAACTCACAGAAACTCACACACACTCTCT
The DNA here is from genome assembly GCF_017639515.1 of Carcharodon carcharias. Lineage (NCBI taxonomy): Eukaryota > Metazoa > Chordata > Chondrichthyes > Lamniformes > Lamnidae > Carcharodon > Carcharodon carcharias. Next base: position 2,265,527 of record NC_054497.1, read on the forward strand.
CATACTCACACACACACACACTCTCCCATACTCACACACACACACACACTCTCTCATACTCACACACACTCACGCACACTCGCACTCACACACACTCACACACACTCTCTCACACTCACTCACACTCAAACACAATCTCTCATAATCACACACACTCACACACACTCGCACTCACACACATTCACACACACTCTCTCACACTCACACACACTCACACACACTCACACAAACTCACACATACTCTCTCGTACTCACACACACACACATTCTCTCATACTCACACACACACACTCACTCTCTCATACTCACACACACTCACACACACCCTCTCCTACTCACGCAAACTCACACACACTCTCTCATACTCACATAAACTCACACACACTCCCTCACACTCATGCACACTCACACATTCACTCAGACTCACACTAACTCACACACTCTCACACACACTCTCTCACACTCAAACACACTCACACACACTCTCTCACACACAAGCACACTCACACACACTCACACACACTCTCTCACACTCACACACAATCACACACGCTCACACACACTTTCTCATAGTCACACACATTCTCACACGACGTCTCACATACACTCTCAGAAAGAGGCACACTCGCACTCATGCACACTCACACACACTGTCTCACACTCACACTAACTCACAAACACTCTCTCACACTCACACACACTCACACACACTCACACACACTCACAGAAACTCACACACACTCTCTCATACTCACACACACACATACACTCTCCCATACTCACACACACTCACACACACTCTCTCATAATCACATACACTCACACACACTCGCTCTCACACACACCCACACACACTCTCTCACACTCACACACACTCACACACACTCTCCCACACACACGCACCCTCACACACACTCTCTCACACTCACACACAATCACACACACTCACGCACACTCACACACACTCGCACTCACACACACACACACACATTCTATCACACTCACACACACTCAAACACACTCTTTCATATTCACACACGCTCGAACACACACACACTCACACACACTCTCTCACACTCACACACAATCACACATGCTCACACACACTCTCTCATGCTCAAACACATTCTCACACAACCTCTCACATACATTCTCAGAAAGAAGCACACTCGCACTCACACAGACTCGCACACACTCTCTCACACTCACACACACTCAAACACACTCACACACACTCACACAAACTCTCGCACACTCACACACACTCACACATACACACACACTCATGCACATTCACACACACTCGCACTCACACACACTCTCTCATACTCACACACACTCACACAAACTCTCTCACACTCAAACACACTCACACACACTCTCTCACACTCACATACACTCACACACACTCTCTCATATTCACACACACTCAAACACACTCGCACTCACACACACTCACACACACTCTCTCACACTCACACACACTCACACACACTCACACACACTCACACACAATCTCTCATAGTCACACACATTCTCACACGACATCTCACATACACTCGAAGAAAGAGGCACAATCGCACTCACACACACTCACACACACTCTCTCACACTCACGCACACTCACACACACTCTCTCATAATCACACACACTCACACACACTCGCACTCACACACATTCACACACACTCTCTCACACTCACACGCACTCAAACACAATCTCTCATAATCACACACACTTGCACTCACACACATTCACACACACTCTCTCATACTCACACACATTCACACACACTCTCTCACACTCACACACACTCACACAAGCTCACACATACTCTCTCGTACTTACATACACACACATTCTCTCATACTCACACACACACACACACACTCTCTCATACTCACACACACTCACACACACTCTCTCCTACTCACGCAAACTCACACACACTCTCTCATACTCACATAAACTCACACACACTCTCTCACACTAACGCAAACTCACACATTCAATCAGACTCACACAAACTCACACACACTCACACACACTCTCTCATAATCACACACGCTCACACACACTCACACTCACACACACTCACACACACTCTCTCACACTCACACTCACTCACAGACACTCACAAACACTCTCTCATACTCACACATTCTCACACGACCTCTCACATACACTCTCAGAAAGGGGCAACTCTCACTCGCACACGCTCAGACACACTCACACACACTCACACACACTCACTCACATACACACTCACACACACTCAAGCACACTGACACACACTCAAACTGACACACACTCACACACACTCTCTCATACTCACACACACTCACATACACTCTCTCATACTCACACACACTCTCTCACACTCATACACACTCACACACACTCTCTCACACTCACACACACTCACGCACACTCAAACACACTCTCTCATGTTCACACACACTCACACACACTCGCACTCACACACAATCACACACAATCTCTCATACTCACACACAATCACACACACTCTCGCACATTCACACACACACACACACTCTCTCATACTCACACACACTCACACACACTCTCTCATAGTCAAACACACTCACACACAATCTTTCATACGCAAACTCACACACACTCTCTCATTCTCACACACACTCACACAAACTCACACACACACAAACTCTCTCATACTCACGCACACTCACACACACTCTCTCATACTCACACAAACTCACACACACTCACACACACTCACACACAATCTCTCATAGACAAACTCACACACACTCTCTCATACTCACGCACACTCACACACACTCTCTCAAACTCATACACACTCACACACACTCACACAAGCTCACACATACTCTCTCGTACTTACATACATACACATTCTCTCATACTCACACACACACACACACACACTCTCTCATACTCACACACACTCACACACACTCTATCCTACTCACGCAAACTCACAGACACTCTCTCATACTCACATAAACTCACACACACTCTCTCACACTAACGCAAACTCACACATTCAATCAGACTCACACAAACTCACACACACTCACACACACTCTCTCATAATCACACACACTCACACACACTCACACCCACACACACTCACACACACTCTCTCACACTCACACTCACTCACAGACACTCACAAACACTCTCTCATACTCACACATTCTCACACGACCTCTCACATACACTCTCAGAAAGGGGCAACTCTCACTCACACACGCTCAGACACACTCACACACACTCACTCACATACAAACTCACACACACTCAAGCACACTGACACACACTCACACTGACACACACTCACACACACTCTCTCATACTCACACACACTCACATACACTCTCTCATACTCACACACACTCTCTCACACTCATACACACTCACACACACTCTCTCAGACTCACACGCACTCACACACACTCAAACACACTCTCTCATATTCACACACACTCACACACACTCGCACTCACACACAATCACACACAATCTCTCATGCTCACACACAATCACACACACTCTCGCACATTCACACACACTCACACACACTCTCTCATACTCACACACACTCACACACACTCTCTCATAGTCAAACACACTCATACACAATCCTTCATACGCAAACTCACACACACTCTCTCATTCTCACACACACTCACACAAACTCTCTCATACTCACGCACACTCACACACACTCTCTCATACTCACACAAACTCACACACACTCATACACACTCACACACAATCTCTCATAGACAAACTCACACACACTCTCTCATACTCACGCACACTCACACACACTCTCTCAAACTCATACACACTCACACACACTCAAACACACTCTCTCATACTCACACACACACAGACACACTCTCTCATACTCACGCACACTCACAAACACTCTCTCTTACTCACACACACTCACACACACACCCTAATACTCACACCCACTCACAGAAAATCTCTCATACTCACACACACTCACACACACTCACACACACTCTCTCATACTCACACATGCTCACACACACTCTCTCATACTCACACACACTCACACACAATCTCTCATACTCACACATACTCATACACACTCTTTCATACTCACACACACTCACACACACTCTCTCATACTCACGCACACTCACACACACTCTCTCATACTCACACATACTCATACAAACTCTCTCATACTCACACATACTCTCTCATACTCACACACACTCTCTTACACTCACACACACTCACACACACTCACACACACTCTCATACTCATGCACACACACACATAAACTCTCTCATAACCACACTCACTCTCTCATACTCACACACACTCACACACAGTCTCTCATACTCACACACACTCACACACACTCTCTCTTACTCACACACACTCACACACATTCTCTCATACTCACACACACACACTCTCACTCTCTCATACTCACACACACTCACACACACTCACTCAAACTCACACACACTCTCTCATACTCACACACACTCACATTCACTCTCTCATACTCACACACACTCACACACACTCACTCAAACTCACACACACTCTCTCATACTCACACACACTCACACAAACTCTCTCATACTCATGCACACTCTCTCATAGTCACACACACTCACACACACTCTCTCATACTCACACACACTCACACACAATCTCTCATACGCACGCTCACACACACTCGCTCATAATTAGACACACTCACACACACTCTCTCATACTCACGCACACTCTCTCATAGTCACACACACTCACACACACTCTCTCATACTCACACACACTCAAACACACTCTCTCATACTCACACACAGTCACACACACTCTCATACTCACACACACTCACACACAATCTCTCATACGCACGCTCACACACACTCGCTCATAATTACACACACTCACACACACTCTCTCCTACTCACACACACTCACGAACACTCTCTTATACTCATGCACGCTCACACACACTCTCTCATACTCACGCACACTCAAACACACTCACACACACTCTCTCACACTCACACACACTCACACACACTCTCTCATAATCACTCACACTCACACACACTCACAAACACGCTCTCATACACAAACACTCTCAGGCACATTCTCTCATAGTCACACACATTCTCACACAACGTCTCACATACACTCTCAGAAAGAGGCACATTCGCACTCACACACACACACATTCTCAAACACTCACACACACTCACACACACTCACACACAACCACACACACTCTCTCACATTCACACAAACTCACACACACTCACAAACTCACAGTAACTCGCACTCTCTCATACTCAACCACACACAAAGACACTCTCCCATACTCACACACACTCACACACACTCTCTCACACTCACACACACTCACACACACTCACACATACTCTCTCGTACTCACACACACACACATTCTCTCATACTCACACACAAACACACACACACTCTCTCATACTCACACACACTCACACACACTCTCTCCTACTCACGCAAACTCACACACACTCTCTCATACTCACATAAACTCACACACACTCCCTCACACTCACGCACACTCACACATTCACTCAGACTCACACAAACTCAGACACTCTCACACACACTTTCTCACACTCAAACACACTCACACACACTCTCTCACACAAGCACACTCATACACACTCACACACACTCTCTCACACACACACAATCACACACACTCACACACACTCACACACACTCTCTCACATTCACACACACTCACACACACTTTCTCATAGTCACACACATTCTCATACGACGTCTCACATACACTCTCAGAAAGAGGCACACTCGCACTCACGCACACTCACACACACTCTCTCACACTCACACATACTCACACACACTCACACAAACTCTCTCACCCTCACACACACTCACACACATTCACACAAACTCACAGAATCTCACACACACTCTCTCATACTCACACACACACATAGACTCTCTCCTACTCACACACACTCACACACACTCTCTCATACTCACACACACTCACACACACTCTCTCCTACTCACGCAAACTCACACACACTCTCTCATACTCACATAAACTCACACACACTCCCTCACACTCACGCACACTCACACATTCACTCAGACTCACACAAACTCAGACACTCTCACACACACTTTCTCACACTCAAACATACTCACACACACTCTCTCACACAAGCACACTCATACACACTCACACACACTCTCTCACACACACACAATCACACACACTCACACACACTCACACACACTCTCTCACATTCACACACACTCACACACACTTTCTCATAGTCACACACATTCTCATACGACGTCTCACATACACTCTCAGAAAGAGGCACACTCGCACTCACGCACACTCACACACACTCTCTCACACTCACACATACTCACACACACTCACACAAACTCTCTCACCCTCACACACACTCACACACATTCACACAAACTCACAGAATCTCACACACACTCTCTCATACTCACACACACACATAGACTCTCTCCTACTCACACACACTCACACACACTCTCTCATAATCACACAGACTCACACACACTCGCTCTCACACACACCCACACACACTCTCTCACACTCACACACACTCACACACACTCTCTCACACACTCGCACACTCACAAACACTCTCTCACACTCACACACAATCACACACACTCACGAACACTCACACACACTCGCACTCACACACACTCACACACACTCTCTCATACTCACACACACACACACACACACTCTCTCACACTCAAACACACTCACACACAATCTCTCACACTCACACACACTCACACACATTCTATCACACTCACACACACACACACTCAAACACACTCTTTCATATTCACACACACTCGAACTCACACACACTCAACACACTCACACACACTCACACACACTCTCTCATTGTCACACACATTCTCACATGACGTCTCACATACACTCTCAAAAAGAGGCACACTCGCACTCACACACACTCACACACACTCACACACACTCTCTCACACTCACACACACTTTCTCACACTCACACACACTCACACACACTCACACAAACTCACAGAACTCATACACACTCTCTCATACTCACACACACACACATACACTCTCCCATACTCTCACACAGTCACACACACTCTCTCATAATCACACACAGTTACACACACTCGCACTCACACACACTCACACACACTCTCTCACACTCACACACACTCACACACACTCTCCCACACTCACACTCACTCACATACACTCACACGCACTCTCTCATAGTCACACACACTTTCACACACTCACACACACTCTCTCATACTCACGCACACTCACACACACTCTCTCATACTCACACACACTCACACACACTCTCTCATACTCACACACACACACAAACTCTCTCTTACTCACACACAATCTCTCATACTCACGCACACTCACACAAACTCACACACACTCTCTCAACCTCACACACACTAACACACTCTCTCATACTCACACACAATCACACACACTTGCACTCACACACACTCACACACACTCTCTCACACTCAGACACACTCGCAGACACTCACACACTCTCTCTCATGCTCAAAAACATTCTCACACAACCTCTCACATACATTCTCAGAAAGAGGCACACTCGCACTCACACAGACTCGCACACACTCTCTAACACTCACACACACTCAGACACACTCATGCACATTCACACACACTCGCACTGACACACACTCACACACACTCTCTCATACTCACACACACTCACACAAACTCTCTCACACTCAAACACACTCACACACACTTTCTCACACTCACATACACTCACACACACTCTATGACACTCACACATGCTCAAACACACTCTCTCATTTTCACACACACACACACACTCTCTCATACTCACACACAATCACACACACTCGCACTCATAAGACTCACACACATTCTCTCACACTCACACACACTCACAGACACTCACAAACACTCTCTCATACTCAAACACATTCTCACACAACCTCTCACATACATTCTGAGAAAGAGGCACACTCGCACTCACACAGACTCGCACACACTCTCTCACACTCAAACACACTCACACAAACTCTCGCACACTCACACACACTCACACACACTCACGCACACTCAGACAAACTCGCAGACACTCACATACTCTCTCTCATGCTCAAAAACATTCTCACACAACCTCTCACATAGATTCTCAGAAAGAGGCACAATCGCACTCACACAGACTCGCACACACTCTCTCACACTCAAACACACACACACACTCACACACACTCACACACACACACTCACACAAACTCTCGCACACTCACACACACTCACGCACACTCACACACACTCGCACTCACACGCACTCTCTCATACTCACACAAACTCACACAAAATCTCTCACACTCAAACACACTCACACAAACTCTCTCACACTAACAGACACTCACACACACACACTCACACACACTCACACACACAAACACTCTCATAATCACACACACACTCATGCACACTCTCTCATTCTCACACACACACACACACTCTCTCATACTCACGCACACACACAAACACTCACACAAACTCTCTCATATTCAAACACACTCACACACACTCTCTCATGCTCACACACACTCACACACTCTCTCATACTCACAAACACTCACTCACACTCTCTCATACTCACGCACACTCACACACAATCTCTCATACTCAAACACACACACACACTCTCTCATCCTCACACACACTCACACACACTTTCTCATGCTCACGCACACTCACACACACTCTCCCATACTCACGCACACTCACACACACTCTCTCACACTCACACACATTCACACACACTCTCTCACACTCAAACACACTCACACAAACTCTCTCACACTAACAGACACTCACACACACTCACACACACTCACACTCACACACACTCTCATAATCAGACACACACACTCATGCACACTCTCTCATTCTCACACACTCACACACACTCTCTCATACTCACGCACACTCACACACACTCTCTCATACTCACACACACTCACACACACTCTCTCATACTCACACACACACACACAAACTCTCTCATACTCACACACAATCTCTCATACTCACGCACACTCACACAAACTCACACACACTCTCTCAACCTCACACACACTAACACACTCTCTCAAACTCACACACACTAACACACACTCACACATACTCTCTCATACTCACACACAATCACACACACTTGCACTCACACACACTCACACACACTCTCTCATGCTCAAACACATTCTCACACAACCTCTCACATAAATTCTCAGAAAGAGGCACACTCGAACTCACACAGACTCGCACACACTCTCTAACACTCACACACACTCAGACACACTCACACACACTCAAACACACTCTCGCACACTCACACACAGTCACACACTCTCTCTCCTATTCACACACACTCACACAAACTCTCTCACACTCGAACACACTCACACACACTCTCTCACACTCACATACACTCACACACACTCTATCATACTCACACACACTCAAACACACTCTCTCATTTTCACACACACTCACACACACTCTCTCATACTCACACACAATCACGCACACTCGCACTCATGCAGACTCACACACACTCTCTAACACTCACACACACTCACAGACACTCACACACAATCTCTCATACTCAAACACATTCTCACACAACCTCTCACATACATTCTGAGAAAGAGGCACACTCGCACTCACACAGACTTGCACACACTCTCTCACACTCAAACACACTCACACAAACTCTCGCACACTCACACACACTCACACACACTCACGCACACTCAGACAAACTCGCAGACACTCACACACTCTCTCTCATGCTCAAAAACATTCTCACACAACCTCTCACATACATTCTCAGAAAGAGGCACACTCGCACTCACACAGACTCGCACACACTCTCTCACACTCAAACACACACACACACTCACAGAAACTCTCGCACACTCACACACACTCACACACACTCACGCACACTCACACACACTCGCACTCACACGCACTCTCTCATACTCACACAAACTCACACAAAATCTCTCACACTCAAACACACTCACACAAACTCTCTCACACTAACAGACACTCACACACACTCACACACACTCACACACACACACACACTCATAATCACACACATACTCATGCACACTCTCTCATTCTCACACACACACACACACTCTCATACTCACGCACACTCACACACACTCTCTCGTACTCACACACACTCACACACACTCTCTCATACTCACACACACACACAAACTCTCTCATACTCACACACAATCTCTCATACTCACGCACACTCACACAAACTCACACACACTCTCTCAACCTCACACACACTAACACACACTCTCAAACTCACACACACTAACACACACTCACACATACTCTCTCATACTCACACACAATCACACACACTTGCACTCACACACACTCACACACACTCTCTCACACTCAGACACACTTGCAGACACTCACACACACTCTCTCATGCTCAAACACATTCTCACACAACCTCTCACATACATTCTCAGAAAGAGGCACACTCGCACTCACACAGACTCGCACACACTCTCTCACACTCACACACACTCAGACACACTCACACACACTCACACACACTCTCGCACACTCACACACACTCACACACACTCATGTACATTCACACACACTCGCACTCACACACACTCACACACACTCTCTCCTACTCACACACACTCACACAAACTCTCTCACACTCGAACACACTCAAACACACTCTCTCATTTTCACACACACTCACACACACTCTCTAACACTCACACACACTCACAGACACTCACACACACTCTCTCATACTCAAACACATTCTCACACAACCTCACATACATTCTGAGAAAGAGGCACACTCGCTCTCACACAGACTCGCACACACTCTCTCACACTCAAACACACTCACACACACTCACACAAACTCTCGCACACTCACACACACTCACACACACTCACGCACACTCACACACACTCGCACTCACACGCACTCTCTCATACTCACACAAACTCACACAAAATCTCTCACACTCAAACACACTCACACAAACTCTCTCACACTAACAGACACTCACACACACCCACACACACTCACACACACACACACTCTCATAATCACACACACACACTCATGCACACTCTCTCATTCTCACACACTCACACACACTCTCTCATACTCACGCACACTCACACACACTCTCTCATACTCACACACACTCACACACACTCTCTCATACTCACACACGCACACAAACTCTCTCATACTCACACACAATCTCTCATACTCACGCACACTCACACAAACTCACACACACTCTCTCAACCTCACACACACTAACAAACTCTCTCAAAATCACACACACTAACACACACTCACACATACTCTCTCATACTCACACACAATCACACACACTTGCACTCACACACACTCACACACACTCTCTCACACTCAGACACACTCGCAGACACTCACACACACTCTCTCATGCTCAAACACATTCTCACACAACCTCTCACATACATTCTCAGAAAGAGGCACACTCGCACTCACACAGACTCGCAAACACTCTCTCACACTCACACACACTCACACACACTCTCGCACACTCACACACACTCACACACACTCATGCACATTCACACACACTCGCACTCACACACACTCACACACACTCTCTCACAATCACACACACTCACACACACTATCACACACACACACGCATGCACACTCAAACACACTATCTCATATTCACACACATTCAAACACACTCGCACTCACACAAACTCACAAACACTCTCTCACACTCACACACACTCACACACAATCTCTCATAGTCACACACATTCTCACACGACGTCTCACATACTCTCTCAGAAAGAAGCACACTCGCACTCACACACACACACATTCTCAAACACTCACAAACACTCACACACACTCACACACACTCACACACAATCACACACACTCTCTCACATTCACACAAACTCACACACACTCACACAAACTCACAGTAACTCACACTCTCTCATACTCAAACACACACAAAGACACTCTCCCATACTCACACACACTCAAACACACTCTCTAATAATCACACACACTCACACACACTCACACGCACTCGCGCTCACACACACTCACACACACTCTCTCACACTCACACACATTCACAAAGACTCTCGCAGACTCACACACACACACACTCACACACACTCTCATAATCACACATACTCACACACACTCTCTCATACTCACACACACACACACACTCTCCCATACTCACACACACTCACACACACTCTCTCATACTCACGCACAATCACACAAACTCTCTCATACTCACACACACTCTCTCACACTCACACACACTCACACACACTCACACACACTCTCTCACGCTCACACACACCCACAAAAACTCACAGAAACTCACACACAATCTCTCATACTCACACACACGCACACACACTCTCCCATACTCAAACACACTCACACACACTCTCTCACACTCACACACATTCACAAAGACTCTCGCAGACTCACACACACACACACACACTCACACACACTCTCATAATCACACACACACTCTCTCATACTCACACACACACACACACTCTCCCATACTCACACACACTCACACACATTCTCTCATACTCACGCACAATCACACACACTCTCTCATACTCACACACACTCACACACACTCATACTCACACACACACACAAACTCTCTCATACTCACACACACTATCTCATACTCACACACTCACACACACTCACACACACTCTCTCACGCTCACAAACACCCACAAAAACTCAAAGAAACTCACACACACTCTCTCATACTCACACACACTCACACAAACTCTCCCATACTCACACACACTCACACACACTCTCTTATACTCACACACACTCACACACACTCGCACTCACACACACTCACACACACTCTCTCACACTCACACACACTCAAACACAATCTCTCATAATCACACACACTCACACACACTCGCACTCACACACATTCACACACACTCTCTCATACTCACACACATTCACACACACTCTCTCACACACACACACTCACACAAACTCACACATACTCTCTCGTACTCACACACACACACATTCTCTCATACTCACACACACACACACACTCTCTCATACTCACACACACTCACACACACTCTCTCCAACTCACGCAAAGTCACACACACTCTCTCATACTCACATAAACTCACACACACTCTATCACACTCACGCACACTCACACATTCACTCAGACTCACACAAACTCACACACAATCACACACTCTCACACAAACTCTCTCATACTCACACAACCTTTCTCATAGTCACACACATTCTCACACAACGTCTCACATACACTCTCAGAAAGAGGCACACTCGCACTCACGCACACTCACACACACTCTCTCACACTAACACAAACTCACACACGCTCACACACACTCTCTCACTCTCACACACACTCAGACACACTCACACACACGCACACACTCTCTCGCACACTCACACACACTCACACGCAATCATGCACATTCACACACACTCGCACTCACAGACACTCACACACACTCTCTCATACTCACACACACTCACACAAACTCTCTCACACTCAAACACACTCACACACACTCTCTCACACTCACATACACTCACACACACTCTATCACACTCACACATGATCAAACACAGTCTCTCATTTTCACACACACTCACACACAATCTCTCATAGTCACACACATTCTCACACGACGTCTCACATACTCTCTCAGAAAGAAGCACACTCGCACTCACACACACACACATTCTCAAACACTCACAAACACTCACACACACTCACACACACTCACACACAATCACACACACTCTCACATTCACACAAACTCACACACACTCACACAAACTCACAGTAACTCACACTCTCTCATACTCAAACACACACAAAGACACTCTCCCATACTCACACACACTCAAACACACTCTCTAATAATCACACACACTCACACACACTCACACGCACTCGCGCTCACACACACTCACACACACTCTCTCACACTCACACACATTCACAAAGACTCTCGCAGACTCACACACACACACACTCACACACACTCTCATAATCACACATACTCACACACACTCTCTCATACTCACACACACACACACACTCTCCCATACTCACACACACTCACACACACTCTCTCATACTCACGCACAATCACACAAACTCTCTCATACTCACACACACTCTCTCACACTCACACACACTCACACACACTCACACACACTCTCTCACGCTCACACACACCCACAAAAACTCACAGAAACTCACACACAATCTCTCATACTCACACACACGCACACACACTCTCCCATACTCAAACACACTCACACACACTCTCTCACACTCACACACATTCACAAAGACTCTCGCAGACTCACACACACACACACACACTCACACACACTCTCATAATCACACACACACTCTCTCATACTCACACACACACACACACTCTCCCATACTCACACACACTCACACACATTCTCTCATACTCACGCACAATCACACACACTCTCTCATACTCACACACACTCACACACACTCATACTCACACACACACACAAACTCTCTCATACTCACACACACTATCTCATACTCACACACTCACACACACTCACACACACTCTCTCACGCTCACAAACACCCACAAAAACTCAAAGAAACTCACACACACTCTCTCATACTCACACACACTCACACAAACTCTCCCATACTCACACGCACTCACACACACTCTCTTATACTCACACACACTCACACACACTCGCACTCACACACACTCACACACACTCTCTCACACTCACACACACTCAAACACAATCTCTCATAATCACACACACTCACACACACTCGCACTCACACACATTCACACACACTCTCTCATACTCACACACATTCACACACACTCTCTCACACACACACACTCACACAAACTCACACATACTCTCTCGTACTCACACACACACACATTCTCTCATACTCACACACACACACACACTCTCTCATACTCACACACACTCACACACACTCTCTCCAACTCACGCAAAGTCACACACACTCTCTCATACTCACATAAACTCACACACACTCTATCACACTCACGCACACTCACACATTCACTCAGACTCACACAAACTCACACACAATCACACACTCTCACACAAACTCTCTCATACTCACACAACCTTTCTCATAGTCACACACATTCTCACACAACGTCTCACATACACTCTCAGAAAGAGGCACACTCGCACTCACGCACACTCACACACACTCTCTCACACTAACACAAACTCACACACGCTCACACACACTCTCTCACTCTCACACACACTCAGACACACTCACACACACGCACACACTCTCTCGCACACTCACACACACTCACACGCAATCATGCACATTCACACACACTCGCACTCACAGACACTCACACACACTCTCTCATACTCACACACACTCACACAAACTCTCTCACACTCAAACACACTCACACACACTCTCACACTCACATACACTCACACACACTCTATCACACTCACACATGATCAAACACAGTCTCTCATTTTCACACACACTCACACACACTCTCTCATACTCACACACAATCACACACACTCGCACTCAAACAGACACACACACATTCTCTCACACTCACACACACTCACAGACACTCACACACACTCTCTCATACTCAAACATATTCTCACACAACCCCTCACATACATTCTGAGAAAGAGGCACACTCGCACTCACACAGACTCGCACACACTCTCTCACACTCACACACACTCAGACACACTCACACACACTCACACACACTCTCGCACACTCACACACACTCACACACACTCATGTACATTCACACACACTCGCACTCACACACACTCACACACACTCTCTCCTACTCACACACACTCACACAAACTCTCTCACACTCGAACACACTCACACACACTCTCTCACACTCACATACACTCACACACACTCTAACACACTCACACACACTCAAACACACTCTCTCATTTTCACACACACTCACACACACTCTCTAACACTCACACACACTCACAGACACTCACACACACTCTCTCATACTCAAACACATTCTCACACAACCTCTCACATACATTCTCAGAAAGAGGCACACTCGCACTCACACAGACTCGCACACACTCTCTCACACTCAAACACACTCACACACACTCACACAAACTCTCGCACACTCACACACACTCACACACACTCACGCACACTCACACACACTCGCACTGACACGCACTCTCTCATACTCACACAAACTCACACAAAATCTCTCACACTCAAACACACTCACACAAACTCTCTCACACTAACAGACACTCACACACACTCACACACACTCACACTCACACACACTCTCATAATCAGACACACACACTCATGCACACTCTCTCATTCTCACACACTCACACACACTCTCTCATACTCACGCACACTCACACACACTCTCTCATACTCACACACACTCACACACACTCTCTCATACTCACACACACACACAAACTCTCTCATACTCACACACAATCTCTCATACTCACGCACACTCACACAAACTCACACACACTCTCTCAACCTCACACACACTAACAAACTCTCTCAAACTCACACACACTAACACACACTCACACATACTCTCTCATACTCACACACAATCACACACACTTGCACTCACACACACTCACACACACTCTCTCACACTCAGACACACTCGCAGGCACTCACACACACTCTCTCATGCTCAAACACATTCTCATACAACCTCTCACATACATTCTCAGAAAGAGGCACACTCGCACTCACACAGACTCGCACACACTCTCTCACACTCACACACACTCAGACACAATCACACACTCACACACACTCTCGCACACTCACACACACTCACACACACTCATGTACATTCACACACACTCGCACTCACACACACTCACACACACTCTCTCATACTCACACACACTCACACAAACTCTCTCACACTCAAACACACTCACACACACTCTCTCACACTCACATACACTCACACACACTCTATCACACTCACACACACTCAAACACACTCTCTCATTTTCACACACACTCACACACACTCTCTCATACTCACACACAATCACACACACTCGCACTCATACAGACTCACACACACTCTCTAACACTCACACACACTCACAGACACTCACACACACTCTCTCATACTCAAACACATTCTCACACAACCTCTCACATACATTCTGAGAAAGAGGCACACTCGCACTCACACAGACTCGCACACACTCTCTCACACTCAAACACACTCATACACACTCACACAAACTCTCGCACACTCACACACACTCACACACACTCACGCACACTCACACACACTCGCACTCACACGCACTCTCTCATACTCACACAAACTCAAACAAAATCTCTCACACTCAAACACACTCACACAAACTCTCTCACACTAACAGACACTCACACACACTCACACACACTCACACACACACACACTCTCATAATCACACACACACTCATGCACACTCTCTCATTCTCACACACTCGCGCACACTCTCTCATACTCACGCACACTCACACACACTCTCTCATACTCACACACACTCTCTCATACTCACACACACTCACACACAATCTCTCATACTCACGCACACTCACACAAACTCACACACACACTCTCTCAACCTCACACACACTAACACACTCTCTCAAACTCACACACACTAACACAAACTCACACATACTCTCTCATACTCACACACAATCACACACACTTGCACTCACACACACTCACACACACTCTCTCACACTCAGACACACTCGCAGACACTCACACACACTCTCTCATGCTCAAACACATTCTCACACAGCCTCTCACATACATTCTCAGAAAGAGGCACACTCGCACTCACACAGACTCGCAAACACTCTCTCACACTCACACACACTCACACACACTCTCGCACACTCACACACACTCACACACACTCATGCACATTCACACACACTCGCACTCACACACACTCACACACACTCTCTCACAATCACACACACTCACACACACTCTATCACACACACACACGCATGCACACTCAAACACACTATCTCATATTCACACACATTCACACACACTCGCACTCACACACACTCACAAACACTCTCTCACAATCACACACACTCACACACACACACACAATCTCTCATAGTCACACACATTCTCACACGACGTCTCACATACTCTCTCAGAAAGAAGCACACTCGCACTCACACACACACACATTCTCAAACACTCACACACACTCACACACAAACACACACACTCACACACAATCACACACACTCTCTCACATTCACACAAACTCACACACACTCACACAAACTCACAGTAACTCACACTCTCTCATACTCAAACACACAGAAAGACACTCTCCCATACTCACACACACTCAAACATACTCTCTCATAATCACACACACTCACACACACTCGCGCTCACACACACTCACACACACTCTCTCACACTCACACAAACTCAGACACACTCACACGCACTCACACACTCTCTCGCACACTCACACACACTCATGCACATTCACACACACTCGCACTCACACACACTCACACACACTCTCATACTCACACACACTCACACAAACTCTCTCACACTCAAACACACTCACTCACACTCTCTCACACTCACATACACTCACACACACTCCATCACACTAACACACACTCAAACACACTCTCTCATTTTCACACACACTCACACACACTCTCTCATACTCACACACAATCACACACACTCGCACTCATACAGACTCACACAAACTCTCTCACACTCACACACACTCACAGACACTCACACACACTCTCTCATACTCAAACACATTCTCACACAACCTCTCACATACATTCTGAGAAAGAGGCACACTCGCACTCACACAGACTCGCACACACTCTCTAACACTCAAACACACTCACACACACTCACACAAATTCTCGCACATTCACACACACTCACACACACTCACGCACACTCACACACACTCGCACTCACACGCACTCTCTCATACTCACACAAAATCACACAAGATCTCTCACACTCAAACACACTCACACAAACTCTCTCACACTAACAGACACTCACACACACTCACACACACTCACACACACACACACTCTCATAATCACAGACACACTGATGCACACTCTCTCATTCTCACACACTCACACACACTCTCTCATACTCACGCACACTCGCACACACTCTCTCATACTCACACACACTCACACACACTCTCTCATACTCACACACACACACAAACTCTCTCATACTCACACACAATCTCTCATACTCACGCACACTCACACAAACTCACACACACTCTCTCAACCTCACACACACTAACACACTCTCTCAAACTCACACACACTAACACACACTCACACATACTCTCTCATACTCACACACAATCACACACACTTGCACTTACACACACACACACACTCTCTCACACTCAGACACACTTGCAGACACTCACACACACTCTCTCATGCTCAAACACATTCTCACACAACCTGTCACATACATTCTCAGAAAGAGGCACACTCGCACTCACACAGACTCGCACACACTCTCTCACACTCACACACACTCAGACACACTCACACACACTCACACACACTCTCGCACACTCACACACACTCACACACACTCATGTACGTTCACAAACACTCGCACTCACACACACACACACTCTCTCATACTCACACAAACTCACACACACTCTCTCAACCTCACACACACTAACACACTCTCTCAAACTCACACACACTAACACACACTCACACATACTCTCTCATACTCACACACAATCACACACACTTGCACTTACACACACACACACACTCTCTCACACTCAGACACACTTGCAGACACTCACACAAACTCTCTCACACTCAAACACACTCGCACACACTCTCTCACACTCAAACACACTCACACTCTCACACAAACTCTCGCACACTCACACACACTCACACACACTCACGCACACTCACACACACTCGCACTCACACGCACTCTCTCATACTCACACAAACTCACACAAAATCTCTCACACTCAAACACACTCACACAAACTCTCTCACACTAACAGACACTCACACACACTCACACACACTCACACACACACTCTCATAATCTCACACACCCTCATGCACACTCTCTCATTCTCACACACTCACACACACTCTCTCATACTCACGCACACTCACACACACTCTCTCATACTCACACACACTCACACACACTCTCTCATACTCACACACACACACAAACTCTCTCATACTCACACACAATCTCTCATACTCACGCACACTCACACAAACTCACACACACTCTCTCAACCTCACACACACTAACACACTCTCTCAAACTCACACACACTAACACACACTCACACATACTCTCTCATACTCACACACAATCACACACACTTGCACTCACACACACTCACACACACTCTCTCACACTCAGACACACTCGCAGACACACACACACTCTCTCATGCTCAAACACATTCTCACACAACCTCTCACATACATTCTCAGAAAGAGGCAGACTCACACTCACACAGACTCGCAAACACTCCCTCACACTCACACACACTCAGACACACTCACACACACTCACACACTCTCTCTCACACTCACACACACTCATGCACATTCACACACACTCACACTCACACACACTCACACACACTCTCTCATACTCACACACACTCGCACAAACTCTCTCACACTCAAACACACTCACTCACACTCTCTAACACTCTATCACACTCACACACACTCAAACACAGTCTCTCATTTTCACACACACTCACACACACTCTCTCATACTCACACACAATCACACACACTCGCACTCATGCAGACTCACACACACTCTCTCACACTCAGACACACTCGCAGACACTCACACACACTCTCTCATGCTCAAACACATTCTCACACAACCTCTCACATACATTCTCAGAAAGAGGCACACTCGCACTCACACAGACTCGCAAACACTCTCTCACACTCACACACACTCACACACACTCTCGCACACTCACACACACTCACACACACTCATGCACATTAACACACTCGCACTCACACACACTCACACACACTCTCTCACAATCACACACACTCACACACACTCTATCACACACACACACGCATGCACACTCAAACACACTATCTCATATTCACACACATTCACACACACTCGCACTCACACACACTCACAAACACTCTCTCACACTCACACACACTCACACACACTCACACACAATCACTCATAGTCACACACATTCTCACACGACGTCTCACATACTCTCTCAGAAAGAAGCACACTCGCACTCACACACACACACATTCTCAAACACTCACACACACTCACACACACTCACACACAATCACACACACTCTCTCACATTCACACAAACTCACACACACTCACACAAACTCACAGTAACTCACACTCTCTCATACTCAAACACACACAAAGACACTCTCCCATACTCACACACACTCAAACACACTCTCTCATAATCACACACACTCACACATACTCACACACACTCGCGCTCACGCACAATCACACACAGTCTCTGACACTCACACACATTCACAAAGACTCTCGCAGACTCACACACACACACACTCACACACACTCTCATAATCACTCACACACTCACACACACTCTCTCATACTCACACACACACACACACTCTCCCATACTCACACACACTCACAGACACTCTCTCATACTCACGCACAATCACACAAACTCTCTCATACTCACACACACTCTCTCACACTCACACACACTCGCACACACTCACACACACTCTCTCACGCTCACACACACCCACAAAAACTCACAGAAACTCACACACACTCTCTCATACTCACACACACACACACACTCTCCCATACTCACACACACTCACACACACTCTCTCACACTCACACACATTCACAAAGACTCTCGCAAACTCACACACACACACACACACACACACACTCACACACACTCTCATAATCACACACACACTCACACACACTCTCTCATACTCACACACACACACACACTCTCCCATACTCACACACACTCACACACACTCTCTCATACTCACACACACTCACACACACTCATACTCACACACACACACAAACTCTCTCATACTCACACACACTATCTCACACTCACACACACTCTCTCACGCTCACACACACCCACAAAAACTCACAGAAACTCACACACACTCTCTCATACTCACACACACACACACACACACACTCCCATACTCACACATACTCACACACACTCTCTCATACTCACACACGCACACAAACTCTCTCATACTCACACACAATCTCTCATACTCACGCACACTCACACAAACTCACACACACTCTCTCAACCTCACACACACTAACACACTCTCTCAAACTCACACACACTAACACACACTCACACATACTCTCTCATACTCACACACAATCACACACACTTGCACTCACACACACTCTCTCACACTCAGACACACTCGCAGACACTCACACACACTCTCTCATGCTCAAACACATTCTCACACAACCTCTCACATACATTCTCAGAAAGAGGCACACTCGCACTCACACAGACTCGCAAACACTCTCTCACACTCACACACACTCACACACACTCTCGCAGACTCACACACACACACACACTCATGCACATTCACACACACTCGCACTCACACACACTCACACACACTCTCTCACAATCACACACACACACACACTCTATCACACACACACAGGCACGCACACTCAAACACACTATCTCATATTCACACACACACACACACTCGCACTCACACACACTCACAAACACTCTATCACACTCACACACACTCACACACACTCACACACACTCACACACAATCTCTCATAGTCACACACATTCTCACACGACGTCTCACATACTCTCTCAGAAAGAAGCACACTCGCACTCACACACACACATTCTCAAACACTCACACACACTCACACACAATCACACACACTCTCTCACATTCACACAAACTCACACACACTCCCTCACACTCACGCACACTCACACATTCATTCAGACTCACACAAACTCACACACTCTCACACACACTCTCTCACACTCAAACACTCTCACACACACTCTCTCACACACAAGCACACTCACACACACTCACACACACTCTCTCACACTCACACACAATCACACACACTATCACACACTCACACACACTCTCTCATACTCACACACACTCACACACACTTTCTCATAGTCACACACATTCTCACACGACGTCTCACATACATTCTCAGAAAGAGGCACACTCGCACTCACGCACACTCACACACACTCTCTCACACTCACACAAACTCACACAAGCTCACACACACTCTCTCACACTCACACACACTCACACACACTCACACAAACTCACAGAAACTCACACACACTCTCTCATACTCACACACACACATACACACTCCCATACTCACACACACTCACACACACTCTCTCATAATCACACAGACTCACACACACTCGCTCTCACACACACCCACACACACTCCCTCACACTCACACACACTCACACACACTCTCTCACACACACGCACACTCACACACACTCTCTTACACTCACACACAATCAAGCACACTCACGCACACTCACACACACTCGCACCCACACACTCACACACACTCTCTCATACTCACACACACTCACACACACTCTCTCCCACTCAAACACACTCACACACAATCTCTCACACTCACACACAATCACACACATTCTAAAACACTCACACACACTCACACACACTCAAACACACTCTTTCATATTCACACACACTCGAACTCACACACACTCACACACACTCTCTCAGACTCACACACACTCACACACACTCTCTCATTGTCACACACATTCTCACACGACGTCTCACATACACTCTCAAAAAGAGGCACACTCGCACTCACACACACTCACACACACTCTCTCACACTCACACACACTCACACACACTCACACACACTCACACAAACTCACAGAACGCATACACACTCTCATACTCACACACACACACATACACTGTCCCATACTCACACACAGTCACACACACTCTCTCATAATCACACACACTCGCACTCACACACACTCACACACACTCTCTCACACTCACACACACTCTCCCATACTCACACACACTCACACACACTCACATACACTCACACGCACTCTCTCATAGTCACACACACTCTCACACACTCACACACACTCTCTCATACTCACACACACTCACACACATTCTCTCATACTCACACACACTCACACACATTCTCTCATACTCACACACACTCACACACATTCTGTCATACTCACGCACACTCACACACACTCTCTCATACTCACGCACACTCAAACACACACACACACTCTCTCACACTCACACACACTCACACACACTCTCTCATAATCACTCACACACACACACTCTCTCATACTCACACACACTCACAAACACGCTCTCATACTCAAACACTCGCAGACACAATCTCTCATAGTCACACACATTCTCACACGACGTCTCACATACACTCTCAGAAAGAGGCACACTCGCACTCACACACACTCTCTCATATTCACACACACTCACACAAACTGTCTCACACTCAAACACACTCACACACACTCTCTCAAACTCACATACACTCACACACACTCTATGACACTTACACACACTCAAACACACTCTCTCATTTTCACACACACTCACACACACTCTCTCATACTCACACACAATCACACACACTCGCACTCATGCAGACTCACACACACTCTCTCACACTCACACACACTCACAGACACTCACACACACTCTCTCATACTCAAACACATTCTCACACAACCTCTCACATACATTCTCAGAAAGAGGCACACTCGCACTCACACAGACTCGCACACACTCTCTCACACTCAAACACACTCACACACACTCACACAAACTCTCGTACACTCACACACACTCACACACACTCACGCACACTCACACACACTCGCACTCACACGCACTCTCTCATACTCACACAAACTCACACAAAATCTCTCACACTCAAACACACTCACACAAACTCTCTCACACTAACAGACACTCACACACACACACACACACACACTCTCATAATCACACACACACTCATGCACACTCTCTCATTCTCACACACTCACACACACTCTCTCATACTCACGCACACTCACACACACTCTCTCATACTCACACACACTCACTCACACTCTCTCATACTCACACACACTCACACACACTCTCTCATACTCACGCACACTCACACACACTCTCTCATACTCACACACACACACAAACTCTCATACTCACACACAATCTCTCATACTCACGCACACTCACACAAACTCACACACACTCTCTCAACCTCACACACACTAACACACTCTCTCAAACTCACACACACTAACACACACTCACACATACTCTCTCATACTCACACACAATCACACACACTTGCACTCACACACACTCACACACACTCTCTCACACTCAGACACACTCGCAAACACTCACACACACTCTCTCATGCTCAAACACATTCTCACACAACCTCTCACATACATTCTCAGAAAGAGGCAGACCCACACTCACACAGACTCGCAAACACTCTCTCACACTCACACACACTCACACACACTCTCGCACACTCACACACACTCACACACACTCATGCACATTCACACACACTCGCACTCACACACACTCAAACACACTCTCTCACAATCACACACACTCACACACACTCTATCACACACACACACGCACGCACACTCAAACACACTATCTCATATTCACACACACTCACACACACTCGCACTCACACACACTCACAAACACTCTCTCACACTCACACACACTCACACACAATCTCTCATAGTCACACACATTCTCACACGACGTCTCACATACTCTCTCAGAAAGAAGCACTCTCGCACTCACACACACACACATTCTCAAACACTCACACACACACACACACTCACACACAATCACACACACTTTCTCACATTCACACAAACTCACACACACTCACACAAACTCACAGTAACTCATACTCACTCATACTCAAACACACACAAAGACACTCTCCCATACTCACACTCACTCAAACACACTCTCTCATAATCACACACACTCACACACACTCACACACACTCGCGCTCACACTCGCGCTCACACACACTCTCTCATACACACACACATTCACAAAGACTCTCGCAGACTCACACACACACACACACACACACACACACACACTCTCATAATCACACACACACTCACACACACTCTCTCATACTCACACACACACACACACTCTCCCATACTCACACACACTCACACACAGTCTCTCATACTCACGCACAATCACACAAACTCTCTCATACTCACACACACACTCTCACACTCACACACACTCACACACACTCACACACACTCTCTCACGCTCACACACACCCACAAAAACTCACAGAAACTCACACACACTCTCTCATACTCACACACACACACACACACTCTCTCATACTCACACACACACACAAACTCTCTCATGCTCACACACAATATCTCACACTCACACACACTCACACACACTCACACACACTCTCTCACGCTCACACGCATTCACAAAGACTCTCGCAGACTCACACACACACACACACACACACACTCAGACACACTCTCATAATCACACACACACTCACACACACTCTCTCATACTCACACACACACACACACTCTCCCATACTCACACACACTCACACACACTCTCTCATACTCACACACACTCACACACACTCATACTCACACACACACACAAACTCTCTCATGCTCACACACAATATCTCACACTCATACACACTCACACACACTCACACACACTCTCTCACGCTCACACACACCCACAAAAACTCACAGAAACTCACACACACTCTCTCATTCTCACACACACACACACACTCTCCCATACTCACACACACTCACACACACTCTCTCATACTCACACACACTCGCACTCACAAACACTCACACACACTCTCTCACACTCACACACACTCAAACACAATCTCTCATAATCACACACACTCACACACACTCGCACTCACACACATTCACACACACTCTCTCATACTCACACACATTCACACACACTCTCTCACACTCACACACACTCACACACACTCACACAAACTCACACATACTCTCTCGTACTCACACACACACACATTCTCTCATACTCACACACACACACACACACTCTCTCATACTTACACACACTCACACACACTCTCTCCTACTCACACAAACTCACACACACACTCTCTATTACTCACATAAACTCACACACACTCCCTCACACTCACGCACACTCACACATTCACTCAGACTCACACAAACTCACAAACTCTCACACACACTCTCTCACACTCAAACACACTCACACACACTCTCTCACACACAAGCACACTCACACACACTCACACACACTCTCTCACACTCACACACAATCACACACACTATCACACACTCACACACACTCTCTCATACTCACACACACTCACACACACTTTCTCATAGTCACACACATTCTCACACGACATCTCACATACACTCTCAGAAAGAGGCACACTCGCACTCACACACACTCACACACACTCTCTCACACTCTCTCATACTCACACACACTCACACACACTCTCTCACACACACGCACACTCACACACACTCTCTTACACTCACACACAATCAAACACACTCATGCACACTCACACACACTCGCACCCACACACTCAAACACACTCTCTCATACTCACACACACTCACACACAATCTCTCACACTCAAACACACTCTTTCATATTCACTCACACACATTCTAAAACACTCACACACACTCACACACACTCAAACACACTCTTTCATATTCACACACACTCGAACTCACACACACTCACACACACTCTCTCAGACTCACACACACTCACACACACTCACACACACTCTCTCATTGTCACACACATTCTCACAAGACGTCTCACATACACTCTCAAAAAGAGGCACACTCGCACTCACACACACTCACACACACTCTCTCACACTCACACACACTCACACAAACTCACAGAACTCATACACACTCTCTCATACTCACACACACACACATACACTCTCCCATACTCACACACAGTCACACACACTCTCTCACACTCACACACACTCACACACACTCTCCCATACACACACTCACACACACTCTCCCATACTCACACACACTCACACACACTCACATACACTCACACGCACTCTCTCATAGTCACACACACTCTCACACACTCACACACACTCTCTCATACTCACACACACTCACACACATTCTCTCATACTCACACACACTCACACACATTCTCTCATACTCATACACACTCACACACATTCTCTCATACTCACGCACACTCACACACACTCTCTCATACTCACGCACACTCACACACACTCTCTCACACTCACACACACTCACACACACTCTCTCATAATCACTCACACTCACACACACTCTCTCATACTCACACACACTCACAAACACGCTCTCATACTCAAACACTCTCAGACACATTCTCTCATAGTCACACACATTCTCACACGACGTCTCACATACACTCTCAGAAAGAGGCACACTCGCACTCACACACACTCACACTTTCTCAAACACTCACACACACTCACACACAATCACACACAATCTCTCACATTCACACAAACTCACACACACTCACACAAACTCACAGTAACTCACACACACTCTCTCATACTCAAACACACACAAAGACACTCTCCCATACACACACACACTCACACACAGTCTCTCATAATCACACACACTCAAACACACTCTTTCATAATCACACACACTCACACACACTCCCTCACACTCACACACACTCACACACACTCGCAATCACACACACTCACACACAATCTCTCACACTCACACACATTCACAAAGACTCTCGCAGACTCACACACACACACACACACTCACAGACACTCTCATAATCACACACACACTCACACACACTCTCTCATACTCACACACACAAACACTTTCCCATACTCACACACACTCACACACACTCTCTCATACTCACACACACACACAAACTCTCTTATACTCACACACACTCACACAAACTCACACACACTCTCTCAACCTCACACACACTAACACACTCTCTCACACTCACACACACTCACAAAAACTCACACACACTCTCTCATACTCACGCACAATCACACACACTCTCTCATACTCACACACACTCACACACACTCATACTCACACACACACACAAACTCTCTCATGCTCACACACACTATCTCACATTCACACACACTCACACACACTCTCTCACGCTCACACACACCCACAAAAACTCACAGAAACTCACACACACTCTCTCATACTCACACACACACACACACTCTCCCATACTCACACACACTCACACACACTCTCTCATACTCACACACACTCGCACTCACAAACACTCACACACACTCTCTCACACTCACACACACTCAAACACAATCTCTCATAATCACACACACTCACACACACTCGCATTCACACACATTCACACACACTCTCTCATACTCACACACATTCACACACACTCTCTCACACTCACACACACTCACACACACTCACACACACTCACACAAACTCACACATACTCTCTCGTACTCACACACACACACATTCTCTCATACTCACACACACACAAACTCTCTTATACTCACACACACTCACACAAACTCACACACACTCTCCCATACTCACACACACTCACACACACTCTCTCATACTCACACACACTCGCACTCACACACACTCACACACATTCTCAAACACTCACACACACTCACACACAATCACACACAATCTCTCACATTCACACAAACTCACACATACTCACACAAACTCACAGTAACTCACACACACTCTCTCATACTCAAACACACACAAAGACACTCTCCCATACTCACACACACTCACACACACTCTCTCATAATCACACACACTCAAACACACTCTTTCATAATCACACACACTCACACACACTCCCTCACACTCACACACACACACACTCGCAATCACACACACTCACACACAATCTCTCACACTCACACACATTCACAAAGACTCTCGCAGACTCACACACGCACACACACACACACTCTCATAATCACACACACATTCACACACACTCTCTCATACTCACACACACAAACACTCTCCCATACTCACACACACTCACACACACTCTCTCATACTCACACACACACACAAACTCTCTTATACTCACACACACTCACACAAACTCACACACACTCTCTCAACCTCACACACACTAACACACTCTCTCACACTCACACACACTCACAAACACTCACACACACTCTCACATACTCACATACAATCACACACACACTCACTCACACACACTCACAGACACTCACACACACTCTCTCATACTCAAACACATTCTCACACAACCTCTCACATACATTCTCAGAAAGAGGAACACTCACACTCACACAGACTCGCACACACTCCATCACACTAACACACACTCAGACACACTCACACACACTCTCCCACACTCACACACACTCACACACACTCACGCACACTCACACACACTCACACTCACACACACTCAAACACATTCTATCACACTCACACATGCACGCAGACTCACACACACTCTCTCATATTCACACACACTCACACACACTCTATCATACTCACACACAATCTCACACAGTCGCACTCACACACACACACACACTCTCTCACACTCATGCACACACACACACACTCTCTCACACTCACACACATTCACAAATACTCTCGCAGACTCACACACACAAACACACACACACTCACACACACTCTCATAATCACACAAACACTCACACACACTCTCTCATACTCACACACACACACACTCTCCCATACTCGCACACACTCACACACACTCTCTCATACTCACGCACACTCACACACACTCTCTCATACTCACACACACTCACACACACTCTCTCATATTCACACACACAAACTCTCTCATACTCACACACACTCGCTCACACTCACACACACTCACACACACTCACACACACTCTCTCACACTCACACACACCCACAAAAACTCACAGAAACTCACACACACTCTCTCATACTCACACACACACACACACACTCTCCCATACTCACACACACTCTCTCACACTCACACACACTCACACACACTCTCTCATACTCACACACACTCACACACACTCACACTCACACACACTCACACACACTCTCTCACACTCACACGCACTCAAACACAATCTCTCATAATCACACACACTCACACACACTCGCACTCACACACATTCACACACACTCTCTCATACTCACACACATTCACACACACTCTCCCACACTCACACACACTCACACTCAATCACACAAACTCACACATACTCTCTCGTACTCACACACACTCACACACACTCTCTCATACTCACACACACACGCACACACTCTCTCATACTCACACACACTCAAACACACTCTCTCCTACTCACGCAAACTCACACACACTCCCTCAAACTCACGCACACTCACACATTCACTCAGACTCACACAAACTCACACACACTCAGACACACTCTCTCATACTCACACACAATCACACACACTTGCACTCACGCACACTCACACACACTCTCTCATACTCACACACACTCACACAAACTCTCTCACACTCAAACACACTCACACACACTCTCTCACACTCACATACACTCACACACACTCTATCACACTCACACACACTCTCTCACACAGACACACACTCACAGACACTCACACACACTCTCTCATACTCAAACACATTCTCACACAAACTCTCACATACATTCTGAGAAAGAGGCACACTCGCACTCACACAGACTCGCACACACTCTCTCACACTCAAACACACTCACACTCACACAAACTCTCGCACACTCACACACACTCACACACACTCACGCACACTCACACACACTCGCACTCACACGCACACTCTCATACTCATACACACTCACACAAAATCTCTCACACTCAAACACACTCACACAAACTCTCTCACACTCACACACACTCACACACACTCTATCACACACACTCTCTCACACTCACACACATTCACAAAGACTCTCGCAGACTCACACACACACACACACACACTCACACACACTCTCATAGTCACACACACACACACACTCTCCCATACTCACACACACTCACACACACTCTCTCATACTCACACACACTCACACACACTCTCTCATACTCACACACACACAAACTCTCTCATACTCACACACACTATCTCACACTCATACACACTCACACACACTCACACACAATCTCTCACACTCACAAACAACCACAAAAACTCACAAAAACTCACACACACTCTCTCATACTCTCTCACACACACACACACTCCCCCATACTCACACACACTCACACACACTCATACACACACACACACACACACTCTCCCATACTCACACACACTCACACACACTCTCTCATACTCACACACACACATACACTCTCCCATACTCACACACACTCACACGCACTCTCTCATAATAACACAGACTCACACACACTCGCTCTCACACACACCCACACACACGCCCTCACACTCACACACACTCACACACACTCTCTCGCACACAAGCACACTCACACACACTCTCTCACACTCACACACAATCAAACACACTCACGCACACTCACACACACTCGCACTCACACAGTCACACATACTCTCTCATACTCACACACACTCAAACACACTCTCTCATACTCAAACACACTCACACACAATCTCTCACACTCACACACACTCACACACATTCTAAAACATTCACACGCACTCACAC
This sequence comes from Carcharodon carcharias, assembly GCF_017639515.1. NCBI lineage: Eukaryota > Metazoa > Chordata > Chondrichthyes > Lamniformes > Lamnidae > Carcharodon > Carcharodon carcharias. The sequence continues at coordinate 2,299,045 of NC_054497.1, forward strand.
ACACTCAAACACACTCTTTCATATTCACACACACTCGAACTCACACACACTCACACACACTCTCTCAGACTCACACACACTCACACACACTCACACACTCTCTCTCATTGTCACACACGTTCTCACACGACGTCTCACATACACTCTCAAAAAGAGGCACACTCGCACTCACACACACTCACACACACTCTCTCACACTCACACACACTCACACACACTCACACAAACTCACAGAACTCATACACACTCTCTCATACTCACACACACACACATACACTGTCCCATACTCACACACAGTCACACACACTCTCTCATAATCACACACACTCGCACTCACACACACTCACACACACTCTCTCACACTCACACACACTCACACACACTCCCCCATACTCACACACACTCACACACACTCACATACACTCACATGCACTCTCTCATAGTCACACACAATCTCACACACTCACACACACTCTCTCATACTCACACACACTCACACACATTCTCTCATACTCACGCACACTCACACACATTCTCTCATACTCACACACACTCACACACATTCTCTCATACTCACGCACACTCACACACACTCTCTCATACTCACGCACACTCAAACACACTCACACACACTCTCTCACACTCACACACACTCACACACACTCTCTCATAATCACTCACACTCACACACACTCTCTCATACTCACACACACTCACAAACACGCTCTCATACTCAAACAATCTCAGACACATTCTCTCATAGTCACACACATTCTCACACGACGTCTCACATACCCTCTCAGAAAGAGGCACACTCACACTCACACACACTCACACACATTCTCAAACACTCACACACACTCACACACACTCACACACAATCAAACACACTCTCTCACATTCACACAAACTCACACACACTCACACAAACTCACAGTAACTCACACACACTCTCCGATACTCAAACACACACAAAGACACTCTCCCATACTCACACACACTCAAACACACTCTCTCATAATCACTCACACTCAAACACACTCATTCATAATCACACACACTCACACACACTCCCTCACACACACACACACTCACACACACTCGCAATCACACGCACTCACACACAATCTCTCACACTCACACACATTCACAAAGACTCTCGTAGACTCACACACACACACACAATCACACACACTCTCATAATCACTCACACATTCACACACACTCTCTCATACTCACACACACTCACACACACTCTCTCATACTCACGCACACTCACACACACTCTCTCATACTCACGCACACTCACACACACTCTCTCATACTCACACACACACACACACACTCTCTCATACTCACACACACTCACACAAACTCACACACACTCTCTCAACCTCACACACACTAACACACTCTCTCACACTCACACACACTCACAAACACTCACACACACTCTCACATACTCACACACAATCACACACACTCGCACTCACACACACTCACAGACACTCACACACACTCTCTCATACTCAAACACATTCTCACACAACCTCTCACATACATTCTCAGAAAGAGGAACACACACTCACACAAACTCGCACACACTCTCAGACTAACACACACTCAGACACACTCACACACACTCTCGCACACTCACACACACTCACACACACTCACGCACACTCACACACACTCACACTCACACTCACACCCACTCAAACACATTCTATCACACTCACACACGCACGCAGACTCACACACACTCTCTCATATTCACACACACACACACACTCTCTCATACTCACACACAATCTCACACAGTCGCACTCACACACGCACACACACTCTCTCACATTCACGCACACTCACACACACTCTCTCACACTCACACACATTCACAAAGACTCTCGCAGACTCACACACACACACACACACACACTCACTCACACTCTCATAATCACACAAACACTCACACACACTCTCTCATACTCACACACACTCACACATACTCTCTCATACACACACACACACACTCTCCCATACTCACACACACTCACACACTCTCTTATACTCACGCACCCTCACACACACTCGCTCATACTCACGCACACTCACGCACACTCACACACACTCTCTCATAATCACACACACTCAAACACACTCTTTCATAATCACACACACTCACACACACTCCCTCACACTCACACACACTCACACACACTCGCAATGACACACACTCACACACACTCATTCACACTCACACACATTCACAAAGACTCTCGCAGACTCACACACACACACACACACACACACACTCACTCACACTCTCATAATCACACAAACACTCACACACACTCTCTCATACTCACACACACTCACACACACTCTCTCATACACACACACACACTCTCCCATACTCACACACACTCACACACACTCTCTCATACACACACACACACTCTCTCATAATCACACACAATCACACACACTCTCTCATACTCACACACACAAACTCTCTCATACTCACACACACTCGCTCACACTCACACACACTCGCACACACTCACACACACTCTCCCACACTCACACACACCACAAAAACTCACAGAAACTCACAAACACTCTCTCATACTCACACACACACACACACAATCTCCCATACTCACACACACTCTCTCATACTCACATACACACACACTCTCCCATACTCACATACACTCACACACACTCTCTCATACTCACACACACTCACACACACTCGCACTCACACACACTCACACACACTCTCTCACACTCACACGCACTCAAACACAATCTCTCATAATCACACACACTCACACACACTCGCACTCACACACATTCACACACACTCTCTCATACTCACACACATTCACACACACTCTCTCACACTCACACACACTCACACACAATCACACAAACTCACACATACTCTCTCGTACTCACACACACACACATTCTCTCATACTCACACACACACGCACACACTCTCTCATACTCACACACACTCAAACACACTCTCTCCTACTCACGCAAACTCACACACACTCCCTCAAAACTCACGCACACTCACACATTCACTCAGACTCACACAAACTCACACACTCTCACACACACTCTCTCACACTCAAACACACTCACACACACTCTCTCACACACAAGCACACTTACACACACTCACACACACTCTCTCACACTCACACACAATCACACACACTCACACACACTCACACACACTCTCTCACACTCACACACACTCACACACTCTTTCTGATAGTCACACACATTCTCACACGACGTCTCACATACACTCTCAGAAAGAGGCACAATCGCACTCACACACACACACATTCTCAAACACTCACACACACTCACACACTTTCACACACACTCACACACACACTCTCACACTCACACACACTCACACACACTCACACAAACTCACAGAACTCATACACACTCTCTCATGCTCACACACACACACACATACACTCTCCCATACTCACACACAGTCACACACACTATCTCATAATCACACACACTCACACACACTCGCACTCAAACACACTCACACACACTCTCTCACACTCACACACACTCACACACACTCTCTCATACACACACACACACTCTCCCATACTCACACACACTCACACACACTCTCTCATACTCACGCACACTAACACACACTCTCTCATAATCACACAAAATCACACACACTCTCTCATACTCACACACACAAACTCTCTCATACTCACACACACTCGCTCACACTCACACACACTCGCACACACTCACACACACTCTCCCACACTCACACACACCCACAAAAACTCACAGAAACTCACAAACACTCTCTCATACTCACACACACACACACACAATCTCCCATACTCACACACACTCTCTCATACTCACATACACACACACTCTCCCATACTCACATACACTCACACACACTCTCTCATACTCACACACACTCACACACACTCGCACTCACACACACTCACACACACTCTCTCACACTCACACGCACTCAAACACAATCTCTCATAATCACACACACTCACACACACTCGCACTCACACACATTCACACACACTCTCTCATACTCACACATTCACACACACTCTCTCACACTCACACACACTCACACACAATCACACAAACTCACACATACTCTCTCGTACTCACACACACACACATTCTCTCATACTCACACACACACGCACACACTCTCTCATACTCACACACACTCAAACACACTCTCTCCTACTCACGCAAACTCACACACACTCCCTCAAAACTCACGCACACTCACACATTCACTCAGACTCACACAAACTCACACACTCTCACACACACTCTCTCACACTCAAACACACTCACACACACTCTCTCACACACAAGCACACTTACACACACTCACACACACTCTCTCACACTCACACACAATCACACACACTCACACACACTCACACACACTCTCTCACACTCACACACACTCACACACTCTTTCTGATAGTCACACACATTCTCACACGACGTCTCACATACACTCTCAGAAAGAGGCACAATCGCACTCACACACACACACATTCTCAAACACTCACACACACTCACACACTTTCACACACACTCACACACACACTCTCACACTCACACACACTCACACAAACTCACAGAACTCATACACACTCTCTCATGCTCACACACACACACACATACACTCTCCCATACTCACACACAGTCACACACACTCTCTCATAATCACACACACTCACACACACTCGCACTCAAACACACTCACACACACTCTCTCACACTCACACACACTCACACACACTCACAAACACTCTCCCACACTCACACACACTCACATACACTCACACGCACTCTCTCATAGTCACACACACTCTCACACACTCACACACACTCTCTCATACTCACGCACACTCACACACACTCTCTCATACTCACACACACTCACACACTCTCTCATACTCACACACACACACAAACTCTCTTATACTCACACACAATCTCTCATACTCACGCACACTCACACAAACTCACACACACACTCTCAACCTCACACACACTAACACACTCTCTCAAACTCACACACACTAACACACACTCACACATACTCTCTCATACTCACACACAATCACACACACTTCCACTCACACACACACACACACTCCCTCACACTCAGACACACTCGCAGACACTCACACACTCTCTCTCATGCTCAAAAACATTCTCACACAACCTCTCACATACATTCTCATAAAGAGGCACACTCGCACTCACACAGACTCGCACACACTCTCTCACACTCACACACACTCACACACACTCACACACAATCTCGCACACTCACACACACTCACACACACTCATGCACATTCACACACACTCGCACTCACACACACTCACACACACTCTCTCATACTCACACACACTCACACAAACTCTCTCACACTCAAACACACTCACACACACTCTCTCTCACTCACATACACTCACACACACTCTATCACACTCACACACACTCAAACACACTCTCTCATTTTCACACACACTCACACACACTCTCTCATACTCACACACAATCACACACACTCGCACTCATACAGACTCACACACATTCTCTCACACTCACACACACTCACAGACACTCACACACACTCTCTCATACTCAAACACATTCTCACACAACCTCTCACATACATTCTGAGAAAGAGGCACACTCGCACTCACACAGACTCGCACACACTCTCTCACACTCAAACACACTCACACACACTCACACAAACTCTCGCACACTCACACACACTCACACACACTCACTCACACACACTCGCACTCACACGCACTCTCTTATACTCAGTCAAACTCACACAAAATCTCTCACAATCAAACACACTCACACAAACTCTCTCACACTAACAGACACTCACACACACTCACACACACTCACACACACACACACTCTCATACTCACACACACTCAAACACACTCTCTCACACTCACATACACTCACACACACTCTATCACACTCACACACACTCAAACACACTCTCTCATTTTCACACACACTCACACACACTCTCTCATACTCACACACAATCACACACACTCGCACTCATACAGACTCACACACACTCTCTCACACTCACACACACTCACAGACACTCACACACACTCTCTCATACTCAAACACATTCTCACACAACCTCTCACATACATTCTGAGAAAGAGGCACACTCGCACTCACACAGACTCGCACACACTCTCTCACACTCAGACACACTCACACACACTCACACAAACTCTCGCACACTCACACACACTCACGCACACTCACACACACTCGCACACACACGCACTCTCTCATACTCACACAAACTCACACAAAATCTCTCACACTCAAACACACTCACACAAACTCTCTCACACTAACCGACACTCACACACACTCACACACACTCACACAAACACACTCTCATAATTACACACACACTCATGCACACTCTCTCATTCTCACACACACACATACTCTCTCATACTCACGCAGACTCACACACACTCTCTCATACTCACACACACTCACACACACTCTCTCATACTCACACAAACACACAAACTCTCTCATACTCACACACAATCTCTCATACTCACGCACACTCACACACACTCACACACACTCTCACACTCAGACACACTCGCAGACACTCTCACACACTCTCTCATGCTCAAACACATTCTCACACAACCTCTCACATACATTCTCAGAAAGAGGCACACTCGCACTCACACAGACTCGTGCACACTCTCTCACACTCAGAAACACTCACACACACTCACACACACTCACACACACTCTCGCACACTCAAACACACTCACACACACTCATGCACATTCACACACACTCGCACTCACACACACTCACACACACTGTCTCATACTCACACACACTCACACAAACTCTCTCACACTCAAACACACCCACACACACTCTCTCACACTCACATACACAAACACACACTCTATCACACTCACACACACTCAAACACACTCTCTCATTTTCACACACACTCACACACACTCTCTCATACTCACACACACTCGCACTCATACAGACTCGCACACACTCTATCACACTCACACACACTCCCAGACACTCACACACACTCTCTCATACTCAAACACATTCTCACACAACCTCTCACATACATCCTGAGAAAGAGGCACACTCGCACTCACACAGACTCGCACACACTCTCTCACACTCAAACACACTCACACACACTCACACAAACTCTCGCACACTCACACACACTCACACACACTCATGCACACTCACACACACTCGCACTCACACGCACTCTCTCATACTCACACAAACTCACACAAAATCTCTCACACTCAAACACACTCACACAAACTCTCTCACACTAACAGACAATCACACACACTCACACACACTCACACACACACACTCTCATAATCACACACACACTCATGCACACTCTCTCATTCTCACACACTCACACACACTCTCTCATACTCACGCACACTCACACACACTCTCTCATACTCACACACACTCACACATCCTCTCTCATACTCACACTCACACACAAACTCTCTCATACTCACACACAATCTCTCATACTCATGCACACTCACACAAACTCACACACACTCTCTCAACCTCACACACACTAACACACTCTCTCAAACTCACACACACTAACACACACTCACACATACTCTCTCATACTCACACACAATCACACACACTTGCACTCACACACACTCACACACACTCTCTCACACTCAGACACACTCGCAGACACTCACACACGCTCTCTCATGCTCAAACACATTCTCACACAACCTCTCGCATACATTCTCAGAAAGAGGCACACTCGCACTCACACAGACTCGCACACACTCTCTCACACTCACACACACTCAGACACACTCATACACACTCACACACGCACACTCACACACACTCACGCACACTCACGCACATTCACACACACTCGCACTCACACACACTCACACACAATCTCTCATACTCACACACACTCACACAAACTCTCTCACACTCAAACACACTCACACACACTCTCTCGCACTCACATACACTCACACACACTTTCTCACAATCACACACACTCACACACACTCTATCACACACACACACGCACGCACACTCAAACACACTCTCTCATATTCACACACACTTACACACACTCGCACTCACACACACTCACATACACTCTCTCACACTCACACACTCTCACACGCACTCACACACAATCTCTCATAGTCACACACATTCTCACACGACGTCTCACATACTCTTTCAGCAAGAAGCACACTCGCACTCACACACACACACATTCTCAAACACTCACACACACTCACACACACTCACACGCAATCACACACACTTTCTCACATTCACACAAACTCACACACACTCACACAAACTCACAGTAACTCATACTCTGTCATACTCAAACACACACTCACACACACTCTCCCATACTCACACTCACTCAAACACACTCTCTCATAATCACACACACTCACACACACTCACACACACTCGCGCTCACACACACTCACACACACTCTCTCATACACACACATTCACAAAGACTCTCGCAGACTCACACACACACACACACACACACACTCTCATAATCACACACACACTCACACACACTCTCTCATACTCACACACACACACACACTCTCCCATACTCTCACACACTCACACACACTCTCTCATACTCACGCACAATCACACACACTCTCTCATACTCACACACACTGACACACACTCTCTCATACTCACACACACACACAAACTCTCTCATACTCACACACACTCACACACACTCACACACACTCACACACACTCTCTCACGCTCACACACAACCACAAAAACTCACAGAAACTCACACACACTCTCTCATACTCACACAAACACACACACTCTCCCATACTCACACACACTCACACACACTCTCTCACACTCACACACATTTACAAAGACTCTCGCAGACTCACACACACACACACACACACACTCATACACACTCTCATAATCACACACACATTCACACACACTCTCTCATTCTCACCCACACACACACACTCTCCCATACTCACACACACTCACACACACTCTCTCATACTCACGCACAATCACACACACTCTCTCATACTCACACACACTCACACACACTCTCTCATACTCACACACCCACACAAACTCTCTCATACTCACACACACTCTCCCACGCTCACACACACCCACAAAACCTCACAGAAACTCACACACACTCTCTCATACTCACACACACACACACACACTCCCATACTCACACACACTCACACACAATCTCTCATACTCACACACACACACACACACACACTCTCCCATACTCACACACACTCACACACACTCTGTCATTGTCACACACACTCACACACACTCGCACTCACACACACTCACACACACACTCTCTCACACTCACACACACTCAAAGACAATCTCTCATAATCACACACACACACACACTCGCACTCACACACATTCAAACACACTCTCTCATACTCACACACATTCACACACACTCTCTCACACACACACACTCACACACACTCACACAAACTCACACATACTCTCTCGTACTCACACACACATTCTCTCATACTCACACACACACACACACACACTCTCTCCTACTCACGCAAACTCACACACACTCTCTCATACTCACATAAACTCACACACACTCCCTCACACTCACGCATACTCACACATTCACTCAGACTCACACAAACTCACACACTCTCACACACACTCTCTCACACTCAAACACACTCACACACACTCTCTCACACACAAGCACACTCACACACACTCACACACACTCTCTCACACTCACACACAATCACACACACTCACACACACTCTCTCACACTCACACACACTCACACACACTTTCTCATAGTCACACACATTCTCACACGACGTCTCACATACACTCTCAGAAAGAGGAACACTCGCACTCACGCACACTCACACATACTCTCTCACACTCACACAAACTCACACACACTCGCACACAGTCTCTCACACTCACACACACTCACACAAACTCACAGAAACTCACACACACTCTCTCATACTCACACACACACATACACTCTCCCATACTCACACACACTCACACACACTCTCTCATAATCACACAGACTCACACACACTCGCTCTCACACACACCTACACACACTCCCTCACACTCACACACACTCACACACACTCTCTCACACACACACTCACACACACTCTCTTACACTCACACACAATCAAACACACTCACGCACACTCACACACACATGCACCCACACACACTCACACACACTCTCTCATACTCACACACACTCACACACACTCTCTCACACTCAAACACACTCACACACAATCTCTCACACACACACACTCACACACATTCTAAAACACTCACACACACTCACACACACTCAAACAAACTCTTTCATATTCACACACACTCGAACTCACACACACTCACACACACTCTCTCACACTCACACACACTCACACACACTCACACACACTCTCCCATTGTCACACACATTCTCACACGAAGTCTCACATACACTCTCAAAAAGAGGCACAGTCACACTCACACACACTCACACACACTCTCTCACACTCACACACACTCACACACACTCTCTCACACTCACACACACTCACGCACACTCACACAAACTCACAGAACTCATACACACTCTCTCATACTCACACACACACACATACACTCTCCCATACTCACACACAGTCACACACACTCTCTCATAATCTCACACACTCACACACACTCGCACTCACACACACTCACACACACTCTCACACTCACACAAACACACACACACTCTCCCACACTCACACACACTCACATACTCTCACACGCACTCTCTCATAGTCACACACACTCTCACACACTCACACACACTCTCTCATACTCACACACACTCACACACATTCCCTCAAACTAACACACACTCACACACAATCTTTCATACACACACTCACACACACTAACACACACTCTCTCACACTCACACGCACTCACACACACTCACACACACTCACACACACACACTCTCATAATCACACACACACTCATGCACACTCTCTCATTCTCACACACACACACACTCTCAACCTCACGCACACTCACACACAATCTCTCATACTCACACACACTCACACACACTCTCTCATACTCACACACACTCTCTCAAACTCAAACACACTCACACACACTCACACACACTTGCACACACTCATCATACTCACACACACTCTCTCATATTGACGCACACTCACAAACACTTTCTCATACTCACACTAACTCACACACACTCTCTAATAGTCACGCACAATTACACGCACGCTCTCATACTCACGCACACTCTCACATACTCACACACACTCACAAACAATTTCTCATACTCACACACACTCTCTCATACTCACACACACTCACACACACTCTCTCATACTCAACTACACCCACACACACTCTCTCTTAATCACACACAATCACACACATTCTCTCTCATAATCATGCACAATCACACACACTCTCTCATGCTCACACACACTCACATACACTCTCTCATACTCACACACACTCACACCCACTCTCTCATACTCACACAGACTCACACACACTCTCTCATACTCACGCACACTCACACACACTCTCTCATACTCACACACACTCACACACACTCTCTCATACTCACACACACACACACTCCCAAACACACTCTCTCATACTCACACACACTCACACACACTCTCTTTTACTCACGCACACTCAAACACACTCTCTCATGCTCACACATACTCACACACACTCTCTCATAATCATGCACACTCACACACACTCTCTCATACTCACATACAATCACACACACTCACACACACTCACACACACTCTCTCATACTCACAAACACTCACACACACTCTCTCATAATCATGCACACTCACACACACTCTCTCATACTCACATACACTCACACACACTCACACACACTCACACACACTCATACTCACACACACTCACACATACTATCTCATACTCACACACACTCACACATACTATCTCATACTCACACACACTCACACACACTCACACACACACAAATACTCACACACACTCACACACACACAAATACTCACACACACTCTCTTATACTCACGCACACTCACACACATTCTCTCATACTCGCACACACTCACACACACTCACACACACTCACACACACTCACACACACTCTCTCATACTCGCACACACTCACACACACTCACACACACTCACACACAATCTCCCATACTCACACACACTCAAAAACACTCACTCATACTCACGCACAGTCACACACACTCTCTCATACTCACACACACTCACACCACTCTCTCATACTCACAGACACTCACACACACACTCTCATACTCACACACACTCACACACACTCTCTCATAATGACGCACACTCACAAACACTTTCTCATACTCACACTAACTCACACACACTCTCTCATACTCACGCACAATTACACACATGCTCTCATACTCACACACACTCACAAACAATCTCTCAGACTCACACAGACTCTCTCATACTCATACACACTCACACACACTTTCTCATACTCACGCACACTCACACACACTCACACAACCTTACACACACAATCTCTCATACTCACACACACTCAAAAACAATCACTCATACTCACGCACAGTCACACACACTTTCTCATACTCACACACACTCACACCAATCTCTCATACTCACAGACACCCACACACACACTCTCATACTCACACACACTCACACACACTCTCTCAAACTCACACACACTCACACACACTCACAAACGCTTGCACACACTCTCTCATACTCACACACACTCACACACACTCTCTCATACTCACGCACACTCACACACATTCTCTCATACTCAAACACACTCACACACACTCTCTCATACTCACACACACTCACACAAAATCTCTCATACTCACACACACCCACACACACTCTCTCATACTCACACACACCCACACACACTATCTCTTAATCACACACAATCACACACATTCTCTCTCATACTCATGCACAATCACACACACTCTCTCATGCTCATGCACACTCACACACATTCTCTCATACTCACGCACACTCACACACACTCTGTCATACTCACACACACTCACACACACTCTCTAATACTCACACACACTCACACCCACTCTCTCATAGTCACACACACTCACACATACTCACACACACTCTCTCATACTCACACACACTCTCACACTCTCACTAACACTCACACGCACACACACACTCACTCTCAAACTCACACACACTCACACAGACACTCTCACACTCACACACACTCACACACACACTCTGATACTCACACACACTCACACACACTCTCTCATACTCATGCACACACACACACGCGCACTCACACACACTCACACAAACTCTCTCATATTCACACACACTCACACACACTCTCTCATGCTCACAACCACTCACACACACTCTCTCATACTTAGGCACACTCACTCACACTCGCACTCACCCGCACTCACACACACTTTCTCATACTCACAAACACTCACTCACACTCTCTCATACTCACACACACTCACACACACTTTCTCATGCTCACGCACAATCACACACTCTCTCCCATACTCATGCACACTTTCACACACTCCCTCATGCTCACACACACTCACACACACGCTCTCATACTCACACACACTCACACACAAACTCTCATACTCACGCACACTCACACAAACTCTCTCATACTCACGCACACTCACACACACTCTCTCATACTCACACACAATCACACACACTCTCTCATACTCACACAAACTCACACACACACTCTCATACTCAGACACAATCACACACATTCTCTCATACTCACACACACTCACACACACTCTATCACACTCACGCACACTCATACACACTCTCGCATACTCACACACACTCAGGCACACACACACACTCCCTCATACTCACACACACTCACACACACTTGTTCATACTCATGCACACACACACACACTCTCTCATACACACACTTACACATACACTCTCATACTCACGCACCCTCACACACTCTCATGCTCACACACACTTACACAAACTCTCTCATACTACAAACACTCTCACACACACTCTTTCATACTCACGCACATTCACTCACACTCTCTCATACTCGCACATACTCACACACAATCTCTCATACTAACGCACATTCACACACACTCTCTCATACTCACACATACTCACACACACTCTCTCAAACTCACACACACTCACACACAATCTCTCATACACTCACACACTCACACACACTCTCTCATAGTCACACATACTCTCACACACTCTCTCATACTCACGCACACTCACAGACTCTCATATTCACGCAAACTCACACACACTCTTTCATACTCACACACACTCTCTCATACTCACGCACACTCACACACACTCTCTCATACTCACACACACTCTCTCATACTCACGCAAACTCACACACACTCTCTCATACTCACACACACTCTCTCATACTCACGCACACTCACACACACTCTCTCATACTCACACACAATCACACACACTCTCTCATACTCACACAAACTCACACACACACTCTCATACTCAGACACAATCACACACACTCTCTCATACTCACACACACTCACACACACTCTATCACACTCACGCACACTCAAACACACTCTCGCATACTCACACACACTCAGGCACACTCACACACACACTCCCTCATACTCACACACACTCACACACACTTGTTCATACTCATGCACACACACACACACTCTCTCTTACACACACTTACACATACACTCTCATACTCACGCACCCTCACACACTCTCTCAAGCTCACACACACTTACACAAACTCTCTCATTCTACATACTCACAAACACTCACTCACACTCTCTCATACTCACACACACTCACACACACTTTCTCATGCTCACGCACACTCACACACTCTCTCCCATACTCATGCACACTCTCACACACTCCGTCATACTCACGCACACTCACACACACTCTCTCAAAATCACACACTCACACACAATCTCTCATACTCTCACACACTCACACACACTCTCTCATACTCACACATACTCTCACACACTCTCTCATACTCACACACACTCACAGACTCTCATATTCACGCAAACTCACACACAATCTTTCATACTCACACACACTCTCTCATACTCACGCACACTCACACACACTCTCTCATACTCACACATACTCTCACACACTCTCTCATACTCACACACACTCACAGACTCTCATATTCACGCAAACTCACACACAATCTTTCATACTCACACACACTCTCTCACACTCACGCAGACTCACACACACTTTCTCATACTCACACACACTCTCTCATACTCACGCAAACTCACACACACTCTCTCATATTCACACACACTCTCTCATTCTCACGCACACTCACACACACTCTCTCATACTCACTCACACTCTCTCATACTCACGCACACTCACACACACTCTCTCATACTCACACACACTCTCTCATACTGTCGCACACTCACACACACTCTCTCATACTCACGCAAACTCACACACACTTTCTCATACACACACTCATAAACACTCTCTCATAATCACTCACACTCACACACATTCTCTCATACTCACACACACTCAGACACACTCTCTCATACTCACACACACTCACACACAATCTCTCATACTCACGCACACTCACACGCACTCGCACTCACACACATTCACACACACTATCTCATAATCAAACACATTCACACACACACTCTCATACTCACACACAGTCACACACACTCTCTCATACTCACATACACTCACATACACTCTCTCATACTACCACACACTCACACACAATCTCATACTCACGTACACACACACACGCGCACTCACACACACTCACACAAACTCTCTCATATTCAAACACACTCACACACACTCTCTCATGCTCACACACACTCACACACTCTCTCTCATACTTACACACACTCACTCACACTCACACTCACCCACACTCATACACACTTTCTCATACTCACGCGCACTCACATACACTCTCTCATACTGACAAACACTCACTCACACTCTCTCATACTCACACACACTCACACACAATCTCTCATACTCAAACAGACACACACACTCTCTCATCCTCACACACACTCACACACACTTTCTCATGCTCACGCACACTCACACACTCTCTCCCATACTCATGCACACTCTCACACACTCCCTAATACTCACGCACACTTACACACACTCTCTCATACTCACACACCCTCACACACACTCACTTATACTCATGCACACTCACACACACTCTCTCATACTCACACACACTCACACACAGTCACACACACTCACACTCACGCACTCTCACACAAATCTCTCATACTCACACACATTCACACACACTCACACACACACACACACACACACACACACTCTCTCATACTCACACACACTCACACACACTCTCTCATACTCACGCACACTCACACACACTCTCTCATACTCCCACACACTCACACACACTATCTCATAATCACGCACACTCACTCACTCTCTCATACTCGCACACACTCACACACACTCTCTCATACTCACACACAGTCGCACACACTCACACACACTCACACACACTATCTCATACTCACGCACACTCACACACACTCTCTCATACTCACACACACTCACACACAAACTCTCATACTCACATACACTCTCTCATACTCACACACACTCACACACTCTCTCATACTCAAAGACACTCACACACACTCTCTCATACTCACACACACTCACACACACTCTCTCATACTCATGCACACTCACACTCTCTCACACTCACGCACACTCATACAGACACTCTCATACTCAGACACACTCTCTCATACTCACACAAGCTCACACACACTCTGTCATACTCACACACACTCACACACAATCTCTCATACTCACGCACACTCACACCCACTCGCACTCAAACACATTCATACACACTCTCTCATACTCACACACAGTCACACATACTCTCTCATACTCACACACACTCACATACACTCTCTCATACTCCCACACACTCACACACAATCTCATACTCGCACACACTCACACACACACACTCTCTCATACTCACAAACACTCACACACACTCTCTCATACTCACACACACTGACGCAAACTCTCTCATACTCACACACACTCACACACAATCTCTCATACTCAAACACACACACACACTCTCTCATACTCACACACACTCACACACACTTTCCCATGCTCACGCACACTCACACACTCTCTCCCATACTCATGCACACTCTCAAACACTCCCTAATACTCACTCACACTCACACACACTTTCTCATACTCACACAACCTCACACACACTCTCTTATACTCATGCACACTCACACACACTCTCTCATACTCACACACACTCACACACACTCACACACACTCACACTCACGCACTCTCACACAAATCTCTCATACTCACACACATTCACACACACTCACACACACACACACACACACTCTCATACTCACACACACTCACACACACTCTCTCATTCTCACGCACACTCACACACACTCTCTCATACTCACACTCACACACACTCTCTCATAATCACGCACACTCACTCACTCTCTCTCATACTCGCACACACTCACACACAGTCGCACACACTCACACACACTCACACACACTATCTCATACTCACGCAGACTCACACACAATCTCTCATACTCACACACACTCACACACACTCTCTCATACTCAAAGACACTCACACACACTCTCTCATACTCACACACACTCTCATACTCACACTCACTCAAGCACACTCTCTGATACTCACAAAAACTCACACACACTCTCCCATACTCGCACACACTCACAGACACTCTCTCATACTCACACACACTCACACACAATCTCTCATACTCACACTCACTCACACACACTCTCTCATACTCATGCACACTCACGAACACTCTCTCATACTTACACATACTCACACACAGTCTCTCATACACACGCACACACACTCTCTCACACTCACGCACACTCACACAGACACTCTCATACTCAGACACACTCTCTCATACTCACGCACACTCACACACACTCTCTCATACTCACACAAACTCACACACACTCACACACACTCTCTCATACTCACACACATTCACACACACTCACACACACTCTCCCATACTCACACAAACTCACACACACTCTCCCATACTCTCGCACACTCACAAACTCTCCCATACTCACACACACTCACACACACTCTCTCATACTCACACACACTCACACACACTCTCTCATACTCACACACACTGACGCAAGCTCTCTCATACTCACACACACTCACACACACTCTCTCATACTCACACACACTCACACACACTCTCTCATACTCACACACACTCACACTCAATCTCTCATAATCACACACACTCACACACACTCTCTCATATTCACAAACACTGACACACACTCTCACAAAGTCACACACACTCAGACACACACTCCCATACTTACACACAGTCTCTCATTCTCACACACACTCTCACACACTCTCTCATACTCACACACACTCACACACACTCTCTATACACACGCACACTCACAGAAACTCTCGCATACTCACACACACTCACACACACTCTCTCATACTCACACACACTCACACACACTCTCTATACACACGCACACTCACAGACACTCTCGCATACTCACACACACTCACACACACTCTCTCATACTCACACACACTGACGCAAGCTCTCTCATACTCACACACACTCACACACACTCTCTCATACTCACACACACTGACGCAAACTATCTCATACTCACACACACTCACACACAATCTCTCATACTCAATCACACACACACACTCTCTCATACTCACACAGACTCACACACACTTTCTCATGCTCACGCACACCCACACCCACACACTCTCTCCCATACTCATGCACACTCTCACACACTCCCTAATACTCACGCACACTCACACACACTCTCTCATACTCACACACCCTCACACACACTCTCATATACTCATGCACACTCACACACACTCTCTCATACTCACACACACTCACACACATTCACACACACTCACACACACACACACACTCTCTCATACTCACACACACTCACACACACTCTCTCATACTCACACACACTCACACACACTATCTCATAATCACGCACACTCACACTCTCTCTGATACTCGCACACACTCACACACACTCTCTCATACTCACAAACAGTCGCACACACTCACACACAGACACACACTATCTCATACTCACGCAGACTCACAAACACTCTCTCATACTCACAAAAACTCACACACAATCTCTCATACTCACACGCACTCGCACTCACGCACACTCACACAGACACTGTCATACTCAGACAGCTCACACACACTTAGACACACTCTCTCATACTCACACACACTCTCTCATACTCACACAGACTCACACACACTGTGTCATACTCACACACACGTACACACACTCTCTCATACTCACACACACTCTCTCATACTCACACAGACTCACACACATTCTCTCAGACTCTCGAACACTCTCTCATGCTCACGCACAGTCACACACACTCTCTCATACTCACGCACACACGCACTCACACACACTCACACAAACTCTCTCACACACACACTCACACACACTCACGCACACTCACGCACACTCACCCACACTCTCTCACACTCACACACACTCACCCACAATCTCTCACACTCACACACACTCACACACATTGACACACACTCTCTCATACTCACACACAATCACACACACTCTCTCACACTCACAGACTCACACACACACTCTCATACTCTCACAACTCACACACACTCTCTCATACTCACACACACTCACACACACTCTATCACACTCACGCACACTCAAACACACTCTCGCATACTCACACACACTCAGGCACACTCACACACACTCCCTCATACTCACACACACTTTTTCATACTCACGCACACTCACACACTCTCTCATGCTCACACACACTCACACACACTCTTTCATACTCAACCACATTCACACACACTCTCTCATACTCACACATACTCACACACACTCTCTCATACTCACGCACATTCACACACACTCTCTCATACTCACACATACTCACACACACTCTCTCAAACTCACACACACTCACACACAATCTCTCATACTCACACACACTCACACACTCTCTCACATACTCACACATACTCACACACACTCTCTCATACTCACACATACTCACACACACTCTCTCAAACTCACACACACTCACACACAATCTCTCATACTCACACACACTCACACACTCTCTCTCATACTCACACACACTCACACACACTCTCTCATACTCACACATACTCTCACACACTCTCTCATACTCACACACACTCACAGACTCTCATATTCACGCAAACTCACACACACTCTCTCATACTCACGCACACTCACACACACACTCTCATACTCACACACACTCTCTCATACTCACACACACTCACACACACTCTCTCATACTCACACACACTCTCTCATACTCACACACACTCTCTCATATTCACGCAAACTCACACACACTCTCTCATACTCACACACACTCTCTCATACTCACGCACACTCACACACACTCTCTCATACTCACACACAATCTATCATACTCACGCACACTCACGCACACTCTCTCATACTCACACACACTCTCTCATACTGTCGCACACTCACACACACTCTCTCATAATCACGCAAACTCACACACACTTTCTCATACACACACTCATAAACACTCTCTCATAATCACTCACACTCACACACATTCTCTCATACTCACACACACTCACGCACACTCTCTCATACTCACACACACTCACACACAATCTCTCATACTCACGCACACTCACACGCACTCGCACTCACACACATTCACACACACTATCTCATAATCAAACACATTCACACACACACTCTCATACTCACACACAGTCACACACACTCTCTCATACTCACTTACACTCACATACACTCTCTCATACTCCCACACACTCACACACAATCTCATACTCACACACACTCATACACACCCACTCTCTCATACTCACGCACACACACACACACTCACACAAACTCTCTCATATTCAAACACACTCACACACACTCTCTCATGCTCACACACACTCACACACACTCTCTCATACTCAAAAACACTCACTCACACTCTCTCATACTCACACACACTCACACACAATCTCTCATACTCAAACACACTCACACACAATCTCTCATCCTCACACACACTCACACACACTTTCTCATGCTCACGCACACTCACACACTCTCTCCCATACTCATGCACACTCTCACACACTCTCTCATACTCACACACACTCACACACACTCTCTCATACTCACACACCCTCACACACACTCACTTATACTCATGCACACTCACACACACTCTCTCAGACTCACACACACTCACACACACTCTCTCATACTCACGCACACTCACGAACACTCTCTCATACTTACACATATTCACACATAGTCTCTCATACCCATGCACACTCACACTCTCTCACACTCACGCACACTCACACAGACACTCTCATACTCAGACACACTCTCTCATACTCACACAAGCTCACACACACTCTCTCATACTCACACACACTCATACACAATCTCTCATACTCACGCACACTCACACCCACTCGCACTCAAACACATTCATACACACTCTCTCATACTCACACACAGTCACACATACTCTCTCATACTCGCACACACTCACACACACAGACTCTCTCATACTCACGCACACACACTCGCACTCACACACACTCCCACACACTCTCTCATGCTCACACACACTCACACACTCTCTCTCATACTTACGCACACTCACTCACACTCGCACTCACGCGCACTCACACACACTCTCTCATACTCACAAACACTCACACACACTCACACACACTGACACAAACTCTCTCATACTCAGACACACTCACACACAATCTCTCATACTCAAACACACACACACACTCTCTCATACTCACACACACTCACACACACTTTCTCATGCTCACGCACACTCACACACTCTCTCCCATACTCATGCACACTCTCACACACTCCCTAATACTCACGCACACTCACACACACTTTCTCATACTCACACACCCTCACACACACACTCTCTTATACTCATGCACACTCACACACACTCTCTCATACTCACACACACACACACACTCACACACACTCACACTCACGCACTCTCACACAAATCTCTCATACTCACACACATTCACACACACTCTCTCATACTCACACACACTCACACACACTCTCTCATAATCACGCACACTCACTCACTCTCTCTCATACTCGCACACACTCCCACACACTCTCTCATACTCACGCAGACTCACACACACTCTCTCATACTCACACACACTCACACACACTATCTCATACTCACGCAGACTCACACACACTCTCTCATACTCACACACACTCACACACACTCTCTCATACTCAAAGACACTCACACACACTCTCTCATACTCACACACACTCTCATACTCACACTCACTCAAGCACACTCTCTGATACTCACAAAAACTCACACACACTCTCCCATACTCGCACACACTCACACACACTCTCTCATACTCACACACACTCACACACACTCTCTCATACTCACACACACTCACACACACTCTCCCATACTCACACACACTCACACACACTCTCTCATACTCACGCACACTCACGAACACTCTCTCATACTTACACATACTCACACACAGTCTCTCATACTCACGCACACACACTCTCTCACACTCACGCACACTCACACAGACACTCTCATACTCAGACACACTCTCTCATACTCTCGCTCACTCACACACTCTCCCATACTCACACAGAATCTCTCATAATGAAACACACTCAGACAAAGTCACACACATTGACACACACTCTCTCATACTCACACGCAATCACACACACTCTCTCACACTCACACACACTCACACACACTCACACACACTCTATCACACTCACGCACAAGCACACACATTCACACACACTCACACACACTCTCCCATACTCACGCACACTCACACACTCTCTCTCATAATCACACACACTCACATACAATCTCTCGTTCTCACACACACACTCTCATACTCACACAAACTCTCACAAACTCTCTCATACTCACACACATTCACACACACTCGCTCATACTCACACACAGTCACACATACTCTCTCATACTCCCACACACTCACACACAATCTCATACTCCCACACACTCACACACAATCTCATACTCGCACACACTCACACACACACACTCTCTCATACTCACGCACACACACACACTCGCACTCACACACACTCACACAAACTCTCTCATATTCACACACACTCACACACACTCTCTCATGCTCACACACACTCACACACTCTCTCTCATACTTACGCACACTCACTCACACTCGCACTCACCCACACTCACACACACTCTCTCATACTCAAACACACACACACTCTCTCTCATACTCACGCACACTCACACACTCTCTCCCTTACTCATGCACACTCTCACACACTCCCTAATACTCACGCACACTCACACACACTTTCTCATACTCACACACCCTCACACACACTCTATTATACTCATGCACACTCACACACACTCTCTCATACTCACACACACTCACACACACTCACACACACTCACACTCACGCACTCTCACACAAATCTCTCATACTCACACACATTCACACACACTCACACACACACACACTCTCTCATACTCACACACACTCACACACACTCTCTCATACTCAAGCACACTCACACACACTATCTCATACTCACACACACTCACACACACTCTCTCATAATCAAGCACACTCACTCACTCTCTCTCATACTCGCACACACTCACACACACTCTCTCATACACACACACAGTCGCACACACTCACGCACACTCACACACACTCTCTCATACTCACACACACTCACACACACTCTCTCATACACAGGCGCACTCACACACACTCTCTCATACTCACACATACTCTCTCATAATGACACACACTCACACACACTCTCTCATACTCACACACACTCACACACACTCTCTCATATTCATACAAAAACACACACACTCTCTCATACACACACACACTCACACACAATCTCTCATACTCCCGCACACTGAAACACACTCTCTCAAACTCACACACACTCACACACACTATCTCATACACACTCACACTCTCTCATACTCACACACACTCGCACTCACACACACTCACACAAACTCTCTCACACACACACACTCACACACACTCACACAGACTCACCCACACTCTATCACACTCACACACACTCATACACATTGACACACACTCTCTCATACTCACACGCAATCACGCACTCTCTCACACTCACACACACTCACACACACTCACATACACTCTCTCATACTCACACACACTCACACTCACTCTCTCATACTCACACACAGTCACACATACTCTCTCATACTCACACACACTCACACACAATCTCATACTCGCACACACTCACACGCACACACTCTCTCATACTCACGCACACACACACACTCGCATTCACAAACACTCACACACACTCTGTCATATTCACAAACACTCACACACACTCTCTCATACTCACAAACACTCACACACACTCTCATACTCACACACACTGACGCAAACTCTCTCATACTCACACACACTCACAAACAATCTCTCATACTCAAACACACACACACACTCTCTCATACTCACACACACTCACTCACACTTTCTCATGCTCACGCACACTCACACACTCTCTCCCATACTCATGCACACTCTCACACACTCCCTAATACTCACGCACACTCACACACACTTTCTCATACTCACACACCCTCACACACACTCTCTTATACTCATGCACACTCACACACACTCTCTCATACTCACACACACTCACACACACACTCACGCACTCTCACACACACTTTCTCATACTCACACACCCTCACACACACTCTCTTATACTCATGCACACTCACACACACTCACACAGACTCACCCACACTCTCTCACACTCACACACACTCACACACACTCTCTCATACTCACGAACACTCACACAAACTCTCTCATATTCACACACACTCTCTAATAGTCACGCACACTCACACACACTCTCTCATACACACTCACACTCTCTCATACTCACGCACAGTCACACACACTCTCTCATACTCACGCACACTCGCACTCACACACACTCACACACACTCACACAGATCTCACCTAACACTCTATCCACTCACACCCACTCACACACACTCACACACGTTGACACACACTCTCTCATACTCAGACGCAATCACACACACTCTCTCACACTCACACACACTCACAAACACTCACACACACTCACACACACTCTCTCATAATCACGCACACTCACTCACTCTCTCTCATACTCGCACACACTCCCACACACTCTCTCATACTCACACACAGTCGCACACACTCACACACACTCACACACACTATCTCATACTCACGCAGACTCACACACACTCTCTCATACTCACACACACTCACACACACTCTCTCATACTCAAAGACACTCACACACACTCTCTCATACTCACACACACTCTCATACTCACACTCACTCAAGCACACTCTCTGATACTCACAAAAACTCACACACACTCTCCCATACTCGCACACACTCACACACACTCTCTCATACTCACACACACTCACACACACTCTCTCATACTCACACACACTCACACACACTCTCCCATACTCACACACACTCACACACACTCTCTCATACTCACGCACACTCACGAACACTCTCTCATACTTACACATACTCACGCACAGTCTCTCATACTCACGCACACACACTCTCTCACACTCACGCACACTCACACAGACACTCTCATACTCAGACACACTCTCTCATACTCTCGCTCACTCACACACTCTCCCATACTCACACAGAATCTCTCATAATGAAACACACTCAGACAAAGTCACACACATTGACACACACTCTCTCATACTCACACGCAATCACACACACTCTCTCACACTCACACACACTCACACACACTCACTCACACTCTATCACACTCACGCACAAGCACACACATTCACACACACTCACACACACTCTCCCATACTCACGCACACTCACACACACTCTCTCATAATCACACACACTCACATACAATCTCTCGTTCTCACACACACACTCTCATACTCACACAAACTCTCACAAACTCTCTCATACTCACACACATTCACACACACTCACTCATACTCACACACAGTCACACATACTCTCTCATACTCCCACACACTCACACACAATCTCATACTCCCACACACTCACACACAATCTCATACTCGCACACACTCACACACACACACTCTCTCATACTCACGCACACACACACACTCGCACTCACACACACTCACACAAACTGTCTCATATTCACACACACTCACACACACTCTCTCATGCTCACACACACTCACACACTCTCTCTCATACTTACGCACACTCACTCACACTCGCACTCACCCACACTCACACACACTCTCTCATACTCACACACAGTCGCACACACTCACACACACTCACACACACTATCTCATACTCACGCAGACTCACACACACTCTCTCATACTCACACAAACTCACACACACTCTCTCATACTCAAAGACACTCACACACTCTCTCATACTCACACACACTCACACACACTTTCTCATGCTCACGCACACTCACACACTCTCTCCCTTACTCATGCACACTCTCACACACTCCCTAATACTCACGCACACTCACACACACTTTCTCATACTCACACACCCTCACACACACTCTATTATACTCAAGCACACTCACACACACTCTCTCATACTCACACACACTCACACACACTCACACACATTCACACATACTCACACACACACACACTCTCTCATACTCACACACACTCTCTCATACTCAAGCACACTCACACACACTATCTCATACTCACACACACTCACACACACTCTCTCATAATCAAGCACACTCACTCACTCTCTCTCATACTCGCACACACTCACACACACTCTCTCATACACACACACAGTCGCACACACTCACGCACACTCACACACACTCTCTCATACTCACACACACTCACACACACTCTCTCATACACAGGCGCACTCACACACACTCTCTCATACTCACACATACTCTCTCATAATGACACACACTCACACACACTCTCTCATACTCACAAACACTCTCTCATATTCATACAAAAACACACACACTCTCTCATACACACACACACTCACACACAATCTCTCATACTCCCGCACACTGAAACACACTCTCTCAAACTCACACACACTCACACACACTATCTCATACACACTCACACTCTCTCATACTCACACACACTCGCACTCACACACACTCACACAAACTCTCTCACACACACACACTCACACACACTCACACAGACTCACCCACACTCTATCACACTCACACACACTCATACACATTGACACACACTCTCTCATACTCACACGCAATCACGCACTCTCTCACACTCACACACACTCACACACACTCACATACACTCTCTCATACTCACACACACTCACACTCACTCTCTCATACTCACACACAGTCACACATACTCTCTCATACTCACACACACTCACACACAATCTCATACTCGCACACACTCACACGCACACACTCTCTCATACTCACGCACACACACACACTCGCATTCACAAACACTCACACACACTCTGTCATATTCACACACACTCACACACACTCTCTCATACTCACAAACACTCACAAACAATCTCTCATACTCAAACACACACACACACTCTCTCATACTCACACACACTCACTCATACTTTCTCATGCTCACGCACAGTCACACACTCTCTCCCATACTCATGCACACTCTCACACACTCCCTAATACTCACGCACACTCACACACACTTTCTCATACTCACACACCCTCACACACACTCTCTTATACTCATGCACACTCACACACACTCTCTCATACTCACACACACTCAAACACACTCACACACACTCACAGTCACGCACTCTCACAGAAATCTCTCATTCTCACACACATTCACACACACTCACACACACACACACACACACTCTAGCATACTCACACACACTCACACACACTCTCTCATACTCACGCACACTCACACACACTCTCTCATACTCACACACACTCACACACACTCTCTCATAATCACGCACACTCACTCACTCTCTCTCATACTCGCACACACTCACACACACTCTCTCATACTCACACACAGTCGCACACACTCACACACACTCACACACACTATCTCATACTCACGCAGACTCACACACACTCTCTCATACTCACACAAACTCACACACACTCTCTCATACTCAAAGACACTCACACACTCTCTCATACTCACACACACTGTCATACTCACACTCACTTAAGCACACTCTCTGATACTCACAAAAACTCACACACACTCTCCCATACTCGCACACATTCACACTCACTCTCTCATACTCACACACACTCACACACACTCTCTCATACTCACACACACTCATGAACACACTCTCATACTTACACATACTCACACACAGTCTCTCATACTCACGCACAAACACTCACACTCACGCACACTCACACAGACACTCTCATACTCAGACACACTCTCTCATACTCACGCACACTCACACACAATCTCTCATACTCACACACAATCACACACACTCTCTCATACTCACACAAACTCACACACACTCACACACACTCTCTTATACTCACACACACTCACACACACTCACACACACTCTCTCATACTCACACAAACTCACACACACTCTCCCATACTCTCGCACACTCACACACTCTCCCATACTCACACACACTCACACACACTCTCTCATACTCACACACACTCACACACACTCTCTCATACGCACACACACTCACACACAATCTCTCATAATCACACATACTCTCACACACTCTCTCATACTCACACACACTCACACACACTCTCTCATACTCACACTCACTCTCTCATACTCACTCACAAATTACACAAACTCTCTCATACTCACACACACGCACACACACTCTCTCATACTCACACACACTCACACACACTCTCTCAATATTCACAAACACTCACACACACTCTCACAAAGTCACACACACTCAGACACACTCTCTCATACTCACACACAGTCTCTCATTCTCACACGCACTCTCACACACTCTCTCATACTCACACACACTCTCTATACACACGCAAACTCACAGATACTCTCGCATACTCACACACACTCACACACACTCTCTCATACTCACACACACTCACACACACTCTCTATACACACGCACACTCACAGACACTCTCGCATACTCACACACACACACACACTCTCTCATACTCACACACACTGACGCAAGCTCTCTCATACTCACACACACTGACGCAAGCTCTCTCATACTCACACACACTCACACACAATCTCTCATACTCACACACACTGACGCAAACTCTCTCATACTCAAACACACACACACACTCTCTCATACTCACGCACACTCACACACACTTTCTCATGCTCATGCACACCCACACATTCTCTCCCATACTCATGCACACTCTCACACACTCCCTAATACTCACGCACACTCACACACAATCTCTCATACTCACACACCCTCACACATACTCTCTTATACTCATGCACACTCACACACACTCTCTCATACTCACAGACACTCACACACAGTCACACACACTCACACTCACGCACTCTCACACAATTCTCTCATACTCACACACATTCACACACACTCACACACACACACACACTCTCTCATACTCACACACTCTCATACTCACGCACACTCACACACACTCTCTCATACTCACACACACTCACACACACTATCTGATAATCACGCACACTCACTCACTCTCTCTGATACTCACACACACTCGCACACACTCTCTCATACTCACACACAGTCGCACATACTCACACACACACACACACTATCTCATACTCAAGCAGACTCACAAACACTCTCTCATACTCACACCAACTCACACACAATCTCTCATACTCACGCGCACTCACACGCACTCACACTCACACACACTTACACACACTCTCTCATACTCACACACACTCTCTCATACTCACACAGACTCACACACATTCTCTCAGACTCACGAACACTCTCTCATACTCACGCACAGTCACACACACTCTCTCATACTCACGCACACACGGACTCACACACACTCACACAAACTCTCTCACACACACACACTCACACACACTCACACACACTCACCCACACTCTCTCACACTCACACACACTCACACGTTTTGACACACACTCTCTCATACTCACACACAATCACACACACTCTCTCACACTCACACACACACACACACTCTCTCATACTCACACACACTCACACACACTCTCTCATATTCACACAAAAACACACACACTCTCTCATACTCATGCACACTCACACACAATCTCTCATACTCCCGCACACTGACACTCACTCTCTCATACTCACATAGACTCACACACACTGTGTCATAATCACACACACTCACAAACCCTCTCTCATACTCACACACACTCTCTCATACTCACACAGACTCACACAGATTCTCTCATACTCACGCACACTCACACACACTCTCTCATACTCACGAACACTCACACAAACTCTCTCATACTCACACACACTCACACACACACACACTCACAAACACTCACACACGCTCACACATACTCTCTCATACTCACTCACACTCTCTCATACTCACGCACAGTCACACACACTCTCTCATACTCACGCACACTCGCACTCACACACACTCTCACAAAATCTCTCACACACACACACACACACTCACACAGACTCACCCACAATCTCTCACACTCACACACACACACACACACACTCTCTCATACTCACACACAACCACACACACTCTCTGATACTCACCCACACTCACACACACTTTCTCATACTCACAAACACTCACACACACTCACACACACTCTCTCACACTCACACACACTCACACACATTGACACACACTCTCTCATACTCACACACACTCACACACACTTTCTCATACTCACGCACCCTCACACACGCTCTCTCATACTCACAAACACTCACACACACTCTCTCATATTCACAAACACTCACACACTCTCTCCCATAGTCGCGCAAACTCGCACTCACAGACACTCACACAAATTCTCTCACACACACACACACTCACACACACTCACACAGACTCACCCACACTCTCTCACACTCACACACACTCACACACACTCTCTCATACTCACGAACACTCACACAAACTCTCTCATACTCACACACACTCTCTAATAGTCACGCACACTCACACACGCTCTCTCATACACACTCACACTCTCTCATACTCACGCACAGTCACACACACTCTCTCATACTCACGCACACTCGCACTCACACACACTCACACACACTCACACAGACTCACCCACACTCTATCACACTCACACACACTCACACACGTTGACACACACTCTCTCATACTCAGACGCAATCACACACACTCTCTCACACTCACACACACTCACAAACACTCACACACACTCACACACACTCTCTCATACTCACACACACTCACATACAACCTCTCATACTCCCACACACTCACACACAATCTCATACTCGCACCCACTCACACACACACTCTCTCATACTCACGCACACACACACACTCTCACTCACACACAATCACACAAAATCTCTCATATTCACACACACTCACACACACTCTCTCATGCTCACACACACTCACACACTCTCTCTCATACTCACGCGCACTCACACACACTCTCTCATACTCACACACACTGACGCAAACTCTCTCATACTCACACACACTCACACACACTCTCTTATACTCATGCATTCTCACACACACTCTCTCATACTCACACACACTCACACACAGTCACACACACTCACACTCACACACTCTCACACAAATCTCTCACACTCACACACATTCACACACACTCACATACGCTCACACACTCTCTCTCATACTCACGCAAACTCACTCACTCTCTCTCATACTCGCACACACTCACACACACTCTCTCATACTCACACACACACACACACACTCTCTCATACACACACTCACACACACTCTCTAATACTCACGCACACTCACACACTCTCTCATACACACACTCACACAAACTCTCTCATACTCACGCACATTCACACACTCTCTCTCATACTCACACACACTCACACACACTCACACACACTCACACACAATCACACACAATCTCTCATACTCACACACACTCTCTCATACTCACACATATTCTCTCATAATGACGCACACTCACACACACTTTCTCATACTCACACACACTCACATACACTCTCTCATACTCACACACACTCACACACACTCTCTCATACTCACGCAGACTCACACACACTCTCTCATAATCTCACGCACTCACACTCACTCGCTCATACTCACACACACTCACACATACTCTCTCATGCCCACACACAATCACACACACTCACTCATACTCACACACAATCACACATATTCTCTCATACTCACACACACTCACAAACACTCTCTCATACTCACGCACACTCTCACACACTCTCTCATTCTCACGCACACTCACACACACTCTCTCATACTCACGCACACTCTCACACACTCTCTCATTCTCACGCACACTCACAAACACTCTTTCATACTCAGACACATTCAGACACACTCTTTCATACACACAGATACTCGCACACACTCTCTCATACTCAAGCACACTCACACAAACGCTCTCATACTCACACACCCTCTCTCATACTCACACATACTGAAACACATACTCTCGTACTCACACACAATCTCTCATATTCACACACACTCACAAACACTCTCTCATACTCACGCATACTCACACACACTCTCTAATATTCACAAACACTCACACACACTCTCAAAAAGTCACACACACTCTCACACACTCTCTCATACTCACACACACTCACAAACACTCTCTCATACTCACACACACTCACACACACTGACCCACAGTCTCTCAAATTCACATACACTCACACTCACTCTCTAATACTCACGCACACTCAAACACTCTCTCTCATACTCGCACTGCCTCACACACACACTCTCATACTCATGCACACTTACGCACACTCTCTCATACTCACGCACATTCACACAAACTCTCATACTCACGCACACTCACACACATTCTCTCATACTCACACACACTCCATCATATTCACACACACTCACACACACTCTCTCATACTCACATTGCCTCACACACACTCTCTCATCCTCACGCACACTTACGCACACTCTCTCACACTCACGCACACTCACACACACTCTCTCATACTCACACACAATCACACACACTCTCTCATATTCAAACACACTCACGCACACTCACACACACTCTCTCATACTCACACACAATCACACACACTCTCTCATACTCACACACACTCAGGCACACTCACACACACTCCCTCATACTCACACACACTCACACACTTTTTCATACTCACGCACACACACACACACTCTCTCTTACACACACACACACACTCTCATACTCACACACACTCTCTCAAATTCACACATACTCACACACACTCTTTCAAACTCACACACAATCTCTCATACTCACACACACTCACACACACTCTCTCATACTCACACAAACTCTCTCATACTCACGCAAACTCACACACAGTCTCTCATACTCACACACACTCTCTCATACTCACACACACTCACACACACTCTCTCATAGTCACACACAATCACACACACTCTCTCATACTCACGCAATCTCACGCACACACTCTCATACTCACTCATACTCACACACAGTCTCTCATACTCATGCACACACACATTCACTCACACTCGCGCACACTCACACACATTCTCTCATACTCAGACACACTCTCTCATACTCACGCACACTCACGCACACTCTCTCATACTCACGCACACTCACACACACTCACCCACAGTCTCTCATATTCACATACACTCACACTCACTCTCTAATAATCACGCACACTCAAACACTCTCTCTCATTCTCGCACTGCCTCACACACACTCTCTCATACTCATGCACACTTACGCACACTCTCTCATACTCACGCACATTCACACAAACTCTCTCATACTCACGCACACTCACACACATTCTCTCATACTCACACACACTCCATCATATTCACACACACTCACACACACTCTCTCATACTCACACTGACTCACACACACTCTCTCATCCTCACGCACACTTACGCACACTCTCTCACACTCACGCACACTCACACAAACTCTTCTCATACTCACACACACTCACATACACTCTCTCATACTCACGCAAACTCATACACAAACTATCATACTCACGCCCACTCACACACACTTGCACTCACACACACTCAAACACACCCTCTCATACTCACACACACTCACAAACACTCTCTCATACTCAAACACACTCACAGACACTCTCTCATACTCACACACACTCACACAAACTCTCTCATACTCACACACATTCACACATGCTCTCTCATACTCACACACACTCACACACACTCTCTCATACTCACGCACATTCACACACACTCTCTAATACTCACACTTACTCACACACACTTACACGCACTCACAAACACTCACACACACTCTCTCATACTCACGAACACTCACACACACTAACTCATACTCACACACACTCTCTCATACTCACACACACTCTCATACTCATCCTCACTCAAGCACACACTCTGATACTCACAAACACTCACACACACTATCTCATACTCACACACACTCACACACACTCTCTCATACTCGCACACACTCACACACACACTCTCATACTCGCACACACTCACACACACTCTTCTCATCCTCACACACACTCACAAACAGTCTCTCATGCTCACACACACTCACACACAATCTCTCTTGCTCACACACACTCACGCACACTCTCTCATACTCACACACATTCATGCACACTCTCTCATATTCACGCACACTCGCACACACTCGCTCATACACACACACACTCATACACACTCTCTTATACTCACGCACACTCACATACACTCTCTCATACTCACACAAACTCACACAGACTCACACACACTCTCTCACACTCACACACTCTCACACACACTGACACACACTCACACACACTCTCTCCTACTCGCCACACACTCACACATACTCTCTCATACTCCCACACACTCACACACACTCTCTCATAATCACGAACACTCACACACACTCTCTCATACTCACACACACTCACACTCACTCTCTCATACTCACACACAGTCACACACACTCTCTCATACTCACACACACTCACACACACTCTCTCATACTCACGCACACTGATGCAAACTCGCTCATACTCACTCACACTCACACACACTCTCTCATACCCACGCACACTCACACACACTTTCTCCTACACACACGCACACACACTCTCTCATACTCACACACAATCTCTCACACTCACAAACATTCACACACACTCTCTAATACTGAACACACTCACACACACTCTCTCGTACTCACGCACACTCGCACTCACACACACTCACACTCAGTCTCTCATACTCACACACATTCACCCACACTCTCTCATACTCACACACAGTCACACACACTCTCTCATACTCACACACATTCACCCACACTCTCTCATACTCACACACAGTCACACACACTCTCTCATACTCACACACACTCACACAAACTCTTCTCATACTCACACACACTCACATACACTCTCTCATACTCACGCAAACTCATGCACACTCTC
Organism: Carcharodon carcharias; assembly: GCF_017639515.1. Taxonomy (NCBI): domain Eukaryota; kingdom Metazoa; phylum Chordata; class Chondrichthyes; order Lamniformes; family Lamnidae; genus Carcharodon; species Carcharodon carcharias. The sequence continues at coordinate 2,335,536 of NC_054497.1, forward strand.
TCATACTCACGCCCACTCACACACACTTGCACTCACACACACTCAAACACACCCTCTCATACTCACACACACTCACAAACACTCTCTCATACTCAAACACACTCACACACACTCTCTTTTACTCACACACACTCACACACACTCTCTCATACGCACACACATTCACACACGCTCTCTCATACTCACACACACTCACACACACTCTCTCGTACTCACGCACATTCACACGCACTCTCTAATACTCACACTTACTCACACACACTTACACGCACTCACAAACACTCACACACACTCTCTCATACTCACGAACACTCACACACACTAACTCATACTCACGCACACTCTCTCATACTCACACACACTCTCATACTCACCCTCAATCAAGCACACACTCTGATACTCACAAACACTCACACACACTCTCTCATACTCACACACACTCACACACACTCTCTCATACTCACACACACACACACTCACACACACTCTCATACTCACCCTCACTCAAGCACACACTCTGATACTCACAAACAATCACACACACTCTCTCATACTCACACACACTCACACACACTCTCTCATACTCGCACACACTCACACACACACTCTCATACTCGCACACACTCACACACACTCTTCTCATCCTCACACACACTCACAAACAGTCTCTCATGCTCACACTCATTCACACACACTCTCTCTTACTCACGCACATTCACGCACACTCTCTCATACTCACACACATTCATGCACACTCACTCATATTCACGCACACTCGCACACACTCGCTCATACTCACACACACTCATACACACTCTCTTATACTCACGCACACTCACACACACTCTCTCATACTCACACAAACTCACACAGACTCACACACACTCTCTCACACTCACACACTCTCACACACACTGACACACACTCACACACACTCTCTCCTACTCGCCACACACTCACACATACTCTCTCATACTCCCACACACACACACACTCTCTCATAATCAAGAACACTCACACACACTCTCTCATACTCACACACACTCACACTCACTCTCTCATACTCACACACAGTCACACACACTCACACACACTCACAAACACTCTCTCATACTCACACACACTCACTCACACTCTCTGATACTCACAAACACTCACACACATTCTCTCATACTCGCACACATTCACACACACTCTCTCATACTCACACACACACACACCCAAACTCTCTTATACTCACACACACTCACACACACTCTCTCATAATAATGCACACACACACTCTCTCATAATCATGCACACTAACACACACTCTCTCATTTTCATGCACACTCACACACACTTTCTCATACAAAGGCTCACACACACTCTCTCATACTCACACACACTCACACACACTCTCTCATAATCACACACAATCACAGACACTCTCTCATACTCACTCATAGTCACACAAACTCTCTCATACTCACACACACTCACACACACTCTCTCATACTCACGCACATTCACACACACTCTCTAATACTCACACTTACTCACACACACTTACACGCACTCACAAACACTCACACACACTCTCTCATACTCACGAACACTCACACACACTAACTCATACTCACGCACACTCTCTCATACTCACACACACTCTCATACTCACCCTCACTCAAGCACACACTCTGATACTCACAAACACTCACACACACTCTCTCATAATCACACACAATCACACACACTCTCTCATACTCACACACACACACACTCACACACACTCTCATACTCACCCTCACTCAAGCACACACTCTGATACTCACAAACACTCACACACACTCTCTCATACTCACACACACACACACTCTCTCATACTCGCACACACTCACACATACACTCTCATACTCGCACACACTCACACACACTCTATCTTACTCACGCACCCTCACGCACACTCTCTCATACTCACACACATTCACGCACCCTCTCTCATATTCACGCACACTCACGCAAAACATCTCATACTCACGCACAATCACGCGCACTCTCTCATACTCACGCACGCTCACACACACTTTCTCATACTCACGCACAATCACGCGCACTCTCTCATACTCACACACACTCACACACACTCTCTCATACTCACACACACTCTCTCATACTCACACACTCACACACACTCTCGCATACTCACACACATTCACACACACTCTCTCATACTCACACACAGTCACACACACTCTCTCATAATCACACACACTCACACACCCTCACTTATACTCACACACATTCACTCACACTCTCTCATACTCACACACACTCACACACACTCTCTCATACTCACACACTCTCACATACACTCTCTCATACTCACACACACTTACACACACTCTCATACTCACACACACTCACACACACACACTCTCTCATACTCACGCACACACACACACTCGCACTCACACACACTCACACAAACTCTCTCATATTCCCACAAACGTACACACACTCTCTCATGCTCACACACACTCACACACTCTCTCTCATACTTACGCACACTCACTCACACTCGCTCACGCACACTCTCACACACACTTTCGCAAACTCACGCAAACTCACACACACTCTCTCATACTCACACACACTCACACATACTCTCTCATAATCACACACAATCACAGACACTCTCTCATACTCACTCATAGTCACACAAACTCTCTCATACTCACACACACTCACACACACTCTCTCATACTCACACACACTCACACACACTCTCTCATACTCACACAAACTCTCTCATACTCACACACACTCACACACACTCTCTCATACTCACACAAACTCTCTTATACTCACGCACACTCACACACACTCTCTCATACTCACACACACACACAAACTCTCTCAGACTCACACACACTCTCTTATACTCACACACACTCACACACACTCTCTCATACTCACACACACTCACACACACTCTCTCATACTCACACACTCTCTCATACCCGCACACATTCACACACACTCTCTCATACTCAAACACACTCACACACAATCTCTCATTTTCACACACACTCTCTCATACTCGCACACACTCACACACACTCTCTCATACTCATGCACACTCACACACACTCTCTCATATTCACACACACTCACACACACTCTCTCATACTCACACACACTCACACAAACTCACACACACTCACACACACTCTCTCATACTCACGCACAATCTCACACACACTCTCATACTCACGAACACTCACACACACTCTCGCATACTCACACACACTCACACACACTCTCATAATCACGCACACTCACACACAAACTCTCATAATCACACACACTCACACACACACTCTCATACTCACACACAGTCACACATACTCACACACACTCACACACATTCTCTCATACTCACGTACACTCACACACACTCTCTCATACTCACACACACTCACACACACTCTCTCATACTCACACACACTCTCTCATACTCACACTCACTCAAGCACACTCTCTCATACTCACACACACTCTCTCTTACTCACGCACACTCACGCACACTCTCTCATACTCTCACACATTCACGCACACTCTCTCATATTCACGCACACTCACGCAAAACATCTCATACTCACGCACAATCACGCGCACTCTCTCATACTCACACACACTCACACACACTTTCTCATACTCACGCACACTCTCTCAGACTCACACACTCACACACAATCTCTCATACTCACACACACTCACAAACACTCTCTCATACTCACACACACTCACACACACTCTCTCATACTCACACACACTCTCTCATACTCACACACTCACACACAATCTCTCATACTCACACAGACTCGCCGCACACACACACACACACACTCTCGCATACTCACACACATTCACACACACTCTCTCATACTCACACACAGTCACACACACTCTCTCATACTCACACACAGTCACACACACTCTCTCATAATCACACACACTCACACACCCTCACTTATACTCACACACATTCACTCACACTCTCTCATACTCACACACACTCACACACACTCTCTCATACTCACACACACTCACACACACTCTCTCATACACTCACACACTCACATACACTCTCTCATACTCACACACACTTACACACACTCTCATACTCACACACACTCACACACACACACTCTCTCATACTCACGCACACACACACACTCGCACTCACACACACTCACACAAACTCTCTCATATTCCCACAAACGCACACACACTCTCTCATGCTCACACACACTCACACACTCTCTCTCATACTTACGCACACTCACTCACCCTCGCTCACGCACACTCTCACACACACTTTCGCAAACTCACGCAAACTCACGCACACTCTCTCATACTCACACACACTCACACACACTCTCTCATAATCACACACAATCACAGACACTCTCTCATACTCACACACACTCTCTTATACTCACACTCACTCAAGCACACTCTCTCATACTCACACACACTCACACACACTCTCTCATACTCACAGACACTTCATACTCACACTCATACTCAAACACAATCACACACACTCTCTCATACTCACGCACACTCACGCACACTCTCTCATACTCACACACACTCACACACACTCTCTCATACTCACCCACACACATGCTCTCTCATACGCACACTAAAACACACTCTCTCATACTCACGCACAATCAAACACACTTTCTCATACACAGCCTCACACACACTCTCTCATACTCACGCACACTGGCACACACTCGCACTCACACACACTCACACACACTCTCTCATAATCACACAACCTCACACACACTCTCTAACACTCACACACACTCACACACACTCTCTCATACTCAAACACACTCACACACACTCTCTCACACTCCAGCACACACACCCTCCCACTCTCATACACTCACACACAATCTCTCATATTCACACACACTCACACACTCTCTCATAATCACACACACTCACACGCACTCTCTCATACTCAAACACACTCACACACACTCTATCATACTCACGCACAATCACACGCTCTCTCTCATACTCACGCACACTCACAAACATTCTCTCATACTCACACACACTCTCTCATACTCACACACACTCTCATACTCACCCTCACTCAAGCACACACTCTGATACTCACAAACACTCACACACACTCTCTGATAGTCGCACGCATTCACACACACCCTCTCATACTCACACACACTCAAACACACCCTCTCATACTCACACACACTCACAAACACTCTCTCATACTCAAACACACTCACACACACTCTCTCATACTCACACACACTCACACACACTCTCTCATACTCACGCACATTCACACACACTCTCTAATACTCACACTTACTCACACACACTTACACGCACTCACAAACACTCACACACTCTCTCATACTCACGAACACTCACACACACTAACTCATACTCACGCACACTCTCTCATACTCACACACACTCTCATACTCACCCTCACTCAAGCACACACTCTGATACTCACAAACACTCACACACACTCTCTCATACTCACACACAATCACACACACTCTCTCATACTCACACACACACACACTCACACGCACTCTCATACTCACCCTCACTCAAGCACACACTCTGATACTCACAAACACTCACACACACTCTCTCATACTCACACACACACACACACACTCTCATACTCGCACACACTCACACATACACTCTCATACTCGCACACACTCACACAAACTCTTCTCATCCTCACACACACTCACAAACAGTCTCTCATGCTCACACACACTCACACACACTCTCTCTTACTCACGCACACTCACGCACACTCTCTCATACTCACACACATTCACGCACACTCTCTCATATTCACGCACACTCACGCAAAACATCTCATACTCACGCACAATCACGCGCACTCTCTCATACTCACACACACTCACACACACTTTCTCATACTCACTCACAATCACACACACTCTCTCATACTCACACACACTCACACACACTCTCTCATACTCACACACACTCTCTCATACTCACACACTCACACACAATCTCTCATACTCACACAGACTCGCCGCACACACACTCACACACACACTCTCGCATACTCACACACATTCACACACACTCTCTCATACTCACACACAGTCACACACACTCTCTCATAATCACACACACTCACACACCCTCACTTATACTCACACACATTCACTCACACTCTCTCATACTCACACACACTCACACACACTCTCTCATACTCACACACACTCACATACACTCTCTCATACTCACACACACTTACACACACACACTCTCTCATACTCACGCACACACACACACTCGCACTCACACACACTCACACAAACTCTCTCATATTCCCACAAACGTACACACACTCTCTCATGCTCACACACACTCACACACTCTCTCTCATACTTACGCACACTCACTCACACTCGCTCACGCACACTCTCACACACACTTTCGCAAACTCACGCAAACTCACACACACTCTCTCATACTCACACACACTCACACACACTCTCTCATAATCACACACAATCACAGACACTCTCTCATACTCACTCATAGTCACACAAACTCTCTCATACTCACACACACTCACACACACTCACACACACTCTCTCATACTCACACACACTCTCTCATACTCACACAAACTCTCTTATACTCACGCACACTCACACACACTCTCTCATACTCACACACACACACAAACTCTCTCAGACTCACACACACTCTCTTATACTCACACACACTCACACACACTCTCTCATACTCACAGACACTCACACACACTCTCTCATAATCACACACTCTCTCATACCCGCACACATTCACACACACTCTCTCATACTCAAACACACTCACTCACAATCTCTCATTCTCACACACACTCACACACACTCTCTCATACTCACACACACTCACAAACACTCTCTCATACTCTCACAAACTCACACACACTCTCTCATAATCACGCACACTCACACACACTCTCTCATACCCACACACACTCACACACACTCTCTCATACTCACACACAGTCGCACAAACTCACACACACTCACACACACTCTCTCATACTCACGAACACTCACACACACTCTCGCATACTCACACACACTCACACACACTCTCTCATACTCACACACACTCTCTCATACTCACACTCACTCAAGCACACTCTCTCATACTCACACACACTCACACACACTCTCTCATACTCACAGACACTTCATACTCACACTCATACTCAAACACAATCACACACACTCTCTCATACTCACGCACACTCACGCACACTCTCTCATACTCACACACACTCACACACACTCTCTCATACTCACCCACACACATGCTCTCTCATACGCACACTCAAACACACTCTCTCATACTGACGCACAATCAAACACACTTTCTCATACACAGCCTCACACACACTCTCTCATACTCACGCACACTGGCACACACTCGCACTCACACACACTCACACACACTCTCTCATAATCACACAACCTCACACACACTCTCTAATACTCACACACACTCACACACACTCTCTCATACTCACACACACTCTCTCATACTCACACACACTCTCATACTCACCCTCACTCAAGCACACACTCTGATACTCACAAACACTCACACACACTCTCTGATAGTCGCACGCATTCACACACAACCTCTCATACTCACACACACTCAAACACACCCTCTCATACTCACACACACTCACAAACACTCTCTCATACTCAAACACACTCACACACACTCTCTCATACTCACACACACTCACACACACTCTCTCATACTCACACACATTCACACACGCTCTCTCATACTCACTCATAGTCACACAAACTCTCTCATACTCACACACACTCACACACACTCTCTCATACTCACACTCACTCACACACACTCTCTCATACTCACACAAACTCTCTTATACTCACGCACACTCACACACACTCTCTCATACTCACACACACACACAAACTCTCTCAGACTCACACACACTCTCTTATACTCACACACACTCACACACACTCTCTCATACTCACAGACACTCACACACACTCTCTCATAATCACACACTCTCTCATACCCGCACACATTCACACACACTCTCTCATACTCACACACACTCACTCACAATCTCTCATTCTCACACACACTCACACACAGTCCTCTCATACTCACACACACTCACACACACTCTCTCATAATCACGCACACTCACACACACTCTCTCATACCCACACACACTCACACACACTCTCTCATACTCACACACAGTCGCACAAACTCACACACACTCACACACACTCTCTCATACTCACGCACAATCTCACACACACTCTCATACTCACGAACACTCACACACACTCTCGCATACTCACACACACTCACACACACTCTCATAATCACGCACACTCACACACAAACTCTCATAATCACACACACTCACACACACACTCTCATACTCACACACAGTCACACATACTCACACACACTCACACACATTCTCTCATACTCACGTACACTCACACACACTCTCTCATACTCACACACACTCACACACACTCTCTCATACTCACACACACTCTCTCATACTCACACTCACTCAAGCACACTCTCTCATACTCACACACACTCACACACACTCTCTCACACTCCAGCACACACACACACTCCCACTCTCATACACTCACACACAATCTCTCATATTCACACACACTCACACACTCTCTCATAATCACACACACTCACACGCACTCTCTCATACTCAAACACACTCACACACACTCTCCCATACTCAAACACACTCACACACACTCTCTCATACTCACACACACTCTCTCATACTCACACACACTCTCATACTCACCCTCACTCAAGCACACACTCTGATACTCACAAACACTCACACACACTCTCTGATAGTCGCACGCATTCACACACACCCTCTCATACTCACACACTCAAACACACCCTCTCATACTCACACACACTCACAAACACTCTCTCATACTCAAACACACTCACACACACTCTCTCATACTCACACACACTCACACACACTCTCTCATACTCACACACATTCACACACGCTCTCTCATACTCACACACACTCACACACACTCTCTCATACTCACGCACATTCACACACACTCTCTAATACTCACACTTACTCACACACACTTACACGCACTCACAAACACTCACACACACTCTCTCATACTCACGAACACTCACACACACTAACTCATACTCACGCACACTCTCTCATACTCACACACACTCTCATACTCACCCTCACTCAAGCACACACTCTGATACTCACAAACACTCACACACACTCTCTCATACTCACACACATTCACACACACTCTCTCATACTCACACACAATCACACACACTCTCTCATACTCACACACACACACACTCACACACACTCTCATACTCACCCTCACTCAAGCACACACTCTGATACTCACAAACACTCACACACACTCTCTCATACTCACACACACACACACACTCTCTCATACTCGCACACACTCACACATACACTCTCATACTCGCACACACTCACACACACTCTTCTCATCCTTACACACACTCACAAACAGTCTCTCATGCTCACACACACTCACACACACTCTCTCTTACTCACGCACACTCACGCACACTCTCTCATACTCACACACATTCACGCACACTCTCTCATATTCACGCACACTCACGCAAAACATCTCATACTCACGCACAATCACGCGCACTCTCTCATACTCACGCACACTCACACACACTTTCTCATACTCACGCACAATCACGCGCACTCTCTCATACTCACACACACTCACACACACTCTCTCATACTCACACTCACTCTCTCATACTCACACACTCACACACAATCTCTCATACTCACACAGACTCGCCGCACACACACTCACACACACACTCTCGCATACTCACACACATTCACACACACTCTCTCATACTCACACACATTCACACACACTCTCTCATAATCACACACACTCACACACCCTCACTTATACTCACACACATTCACTCACACTCTCTCATACTCACACACACTCACACACACTCTCTCATACTCACACACACTCACATACACACTCTCATACTCACACACACTCACACACACACACACTCTCTCATACTCACGCACACACACACACTCGCACTCACACACACTCACACAAACTCTCTCATATTCCCACAAACGTACACACACTCTCTCATGCTCACACACACTCACACACTCTCTCTCATACTTACGCACACTCACTCACACTCGTTCACGCACACTCTCACACACACTTTCGCAAACTCACGCAAACTCACACACACTCTCTCATACTCACACACAATCACAGACACTCTCTCATACTCACTCATAGTCACACAAACTCTCTCATACTCACACACACTCACACACACTCTCTCATACTCACACACACTCACACACACTCTCTCATACTCACACAAACTCTCTTATACTCACGCACACTCACACACACTCTCTCATACTCACACACACACACAATCTCTCTCAGACTCACACACACTCTCTTATACTCACACACACTCACACACACTCTCTCATACTCACAGACACTCACACACACTCTCTCATAATCACACACTCTCTCATACCCGCACACATTCACACACACTCTCTCATACTCAAACACACTCACTCACAATCTCTCATTCTCACACACACTCACACACACTCTCTCATACTCACACACACTCACACACACTCTCTCATACTCTCACACACTCACACACACTCTCTCATAATCACGCACACTCACACACACTCTCTCATACTCACACACAGTCGCACAAACTCACACACACTCACACACACTCTCTCATACTCACGCACAATCTCACACACACTCTCATACTCACGAACACTCACACACACTCTCGCATACTCACACACACTCACACACACTCTCATAATCACGCACACTCACACACAAACTCTCATAATCACACACACACACAAACTCTCTCAGACTCACACACACTCTCTTATACTCACACACACTCACACACACTCTCTCATACTCACAGACACTCACACACACTCTCTCATAATCGCACACTCTCTCATACCCGCACACATTCACACACACTCTCTCATACTCAAACACACTCACTCACAATCTCTCATTCTCACACACACTCACACACAGTCTCTCATACTCACACACACTCACACACACTCTCTCATAATCACGCACACTCACACACAATCTCTCATACTCACACACACTCAAACACACCCTCTCATACTCACACACACTCACAAACACTCTCTCATACTCAAACACACTCACACACACTCTCTCATACTCACACACACTCACACACACTCTCTCATACTCACACACATTCACACACGCTCTCTCATACTCACACACACTCACACACACTCTCTCATACTCACGCACATTCACACACACTCTCTAATACTCACACTTACTCACACACACTTACACGCACTCACAAACACTCACACACACTCTCTCATACTCACACACACTCAAACATACTCTCTCATACTCACGCACACTCACACACACTCTCTCATACTCACACACCGTCACGCACACTCTCTCATACTCACACACTCTCACATACACTCTCTCATACTCACACACACTTACACACACACTCTCGCATACTCACACACATTCACACACACTCTCTCATACTCACACACAGTCACACACACTCTCTCATAATCACACACACTCACACACCCTCACTTATACTCACACACATTCACTCACACTCTCTCATACTCACACACACTCACACACACTCTCTCATACTCACACACACTCACATACACTCTCATACTCACACACACTCACACACACACACTCTCTCATATTCACGCACACACACACACTCGCACTCACACACACTCACACAAACTCTCTCATATTCCCACAAACGTACACACACTCTCTCATGCTCACACACACTCACACACTCTCTCTCATACTTACGCACACTCACTCACACTCGCTCACGCACACTCTCACACACACTTTCGCAAACTCACGCAAACTCACACACACTCTCTCATACTCACACACACTCACACATACTCTCTCATAATCACACACAATCACAGACACTCTCTCATACTCACTCATAGTCACACAAACTCTCTCATACTCACACACACTCACACACACTCTCTCATACTCACACACACTCACACACACTCTCTCATACTCACACAAACTCTCTTATACTCACGCACACTCACACACACTCTCTCATACTCACACACACACACAAACTCTCTCAGACTCACACACACTCTCTTATACTCACACACACTCACACACACTCTCTCATACTCACAGACACTCACACACACTCTCTCATAATCACACACTCTCTCATACCCGCACACATTCACACACACTCTCTCATACTCAAACACACTCACTCACAATCTCTCATTCTCACACACACTCACACACAGTCTCTCATACTCACACACACTCACACACACTCTCTCATAATCACGCACACTCACACACACTCTCTCATACCCACACACACTCACACACACTCTCTCATACTCACACACAGTCGCACAAACTCACACACACTCACACACACTCTCTCATACTCACGCACAATCTCACACACACTCTCATACTCACGAACACTCACACACACTCTCGCATACTCACACACACTCACACACACTCTCATAATCACGCACACTCACACACAAACTCTCATAATCACACACACTCACACACACTCTCATACTCACACACAGTCACACATACTCACACACACTCACACACATTCTCTCATACTCACGTACACTCACACACACTCTCTCATACTCACACACACTCACACACACTCTCTCATACTCACACACACTCTCTCATACTCACACTCACTCAAGCACACTCTCTCATACTCACACACACTCTCTCTTACTCACGCACACTCACGCACACTCTCTCATACTCTCACACATTCACGCACACTCTCTCATATTCACGCACACTCACGCAAAACATCTCATACTCACGCACAATCACGCGCACTCTCTCATACTCACACACACTCACACACACTTTCTCATACTCACGCACACTCTCTCATACTCACACACTCACACACAATCTCTCATACTCACACACACTCACAAACACTCTCTCATACTCACACACACTCACACACACTCTCTCATACTCACACACACTCTCTCATACTCACACACTCACACACAATCTCTCATACTCACACAGACTCGCCGCACACACACACACACACACTCTCGCATACTCACACACATTCACACACACTCTCTCATACTCACACACAGTCACACACACTCTCTCATACTCACACACAGTCACACACACTCTCTCATACTCACACACACTCACACACACTCACACTCACACACACTCACACACACTCTCTCATACACACATTCACACACACTCTCATACTCACACACACTCACACACACTCGCACTCACACACGCTCACAAACACTCTCTCTTACTCACACACACTTACACACACTCTCATGCCAAACACACTCACACACACTCTCTCATACTCATGCACACACACACTCGCACTCACACATACTCACACACACACTCTCATATTCCCACAAACGCACACACACTCTCTCATGCTCACACACACTCACACACTCTCTCTCATACTTACGCACACTCACTCACCCTCGCTCACGCACACTCTCACACACACTTTCGCAAACTCACGCAAACTCACGCACACTCTCTCATACTCACACACACTCACACACACTCTCTCATAATCACACACAATCACAGACACTCTCTCATACTCACACACACTCTCTTATACTCACACTCACTCAAGCACACTCTCTCATACTCACACACACTCACACACACTCTCTCATACTCACAGACACTTCATACTCACACTCATACTCAAACACAATCACACACACTCTCTCATACTCACGCACACTCACGCACACTCTCTCATACTCACACACACTCACACACACTCTCTCATACTCACCCACACACATGCTCTCTCATACGCACACTAAAACACACTCTCTCATACTCACGCACAATCAAACACACTTTCTCATACACAGCCTCACACACACTCTCTCATACTCACGCACACTGGCACACACTCGCACTCACACACACTCACACACACTCTCTCATAATCACACAACCTCACACACACTCTCTAACACTCACACACACTCACACACACTCTCTCATACTCAAACACACTCACACACACTCTCTCACACTCCAGCACACACACCCTCCCACTCTCATACACTCACACACAATCTCTCATATTCACACACACTCACACACTCTCTCATAATCACACACACTCACACGCACTCTCTCATACTCAAACACACTCACACACACTCTATCATACTCACGCACAATCACACGCTCTCTCTCATACTCACGCACACTCACAAACATTCTCTCATACTCACACACACTCTCTCATACTCACACACACTCTCATACTCACCCTCACTCAAGCACACACTCTGATACTCACAAACACTCACACACACTCTCTGATAGTCGCACGCATTCACACACACCCTCTCATACTCACACACACTCAAACACACCCTCTCATACTCACACACACTCACAAACACTCTCTCATACTCAAACACACTCACACACACTCTCTCATACTCACACACACTCACACACACTCTCTCATACTCACGCACATTCACACACACTCTCTAATACTCACACTTACTCACACACACTTACACGCACTCACAAACACTCACACACTCTCTCATACTCACGAACACTCACACACACTAACTCATACTCACGCACACTCTCTCATACTCACACACACTCTCATACTCACCCTCACTCAAGCACACACTCTGATACTCACAAACACTCACACACACTCTCTCATACTCACACACAATCACACACACTCTCTCATACTCACACACACACACACTCACACGCACTCTCATACTCACCCTCACTCAAGCACACACTCTGATACTCACAAACACTCACACACACTCTCTCATACTCACACACACACACACACACTCTCATACTCGCACACACTCACACATACACTCTCATACTCGCACACACTCACACAAACTCTTCTCATCCTCACACACACTCACAAACAGTCTCTCATGCTCACACACACTCACACACACTCTCTCTTACTCACGCACACTCACGCACACTCTCTCATACTCACACACATTCACGCACACTCTCTCATATTCACGCACACTCACGCAAAACATCTCATACTCACGCACAATCACGCGCACTCTCTCATACTCACGCACACTCACACACACTTTCTCATACTCACGCACAATCACGCGCACTCTCTCATACTCACACACACTCACACACACTCTCTCATACTCACACACACTCTCTCATACTCACACACTCACACACAATCTCTCATACTCACACAGACTCGCCGCACACACACTCACACACACACTCTCGCATACTCACACACATTCACACACACTCTCTCATACTCACACACAGTCACACACACTCTCTCATAATCACACACACTCACACACCCTCACTTATACTCACACACATTCACTCACACTCTCTCGTACTCACACACACTCACACACACTCTCTCATACTCACACACACTCACATACACTCTCTCATACTCACACACACTCACACACACACACACTCTCATACTCACGCACACACACACACTCGCACTCACACACACTCACACAAACTCTCTCATATTCCCACAAACACACACACACTCTCTCATGCTCACACACACTCACACACTCTCTCTCATACTTACGCACACTCACTCACACTCGCTCACGCACACACTCACACACACTTTCGCAAACTCACGCAAACTCACACACACTCTCTCATACTCACACACACACACACACTCTCTCATAATCACACACAATCACAGACACTCTCTCATACTCACTCATAGTCACACAAACTCTCTCATACTCACACACACTCACACACACTCACACACACTCTCTCATACTCACACACACTCTCTCATACTCACACAAACTCTCTTATACTCACTCACACTCACACACACTCTCTCATACTCACACACACACACAAACTCTCTCAGACTCACACACACTCTCTTATACTCACACACACTCACACACACTCTCTCATACTCACAGACACTCACACACACTCTCTCATAATCACACACTCTCTCATACCCGCACACATTCACACACACTCTCTCATACTCAAACACACTCACTCACAATCTCTCATTCTCACACACACTCACACACACTCTCTCATACTCACACACACTCACAAACACTCTCTCATACTCTCACAAACTCACACACACTCTCTCATAATCACGCACACTCACACACACTCTCTCATACCCACACACACTCACACACACTCTCTCATACTCACACACAGTCGCACAAACTCACACACACTCACACACACTCTCTCATACTCACGAACACTCACACACACTCTCGCATACTCACACACACTCACACACACTCTCTCATACTCACACACACTCTCTCATACTCACACTCACTCAAGCACACTCTCTCAAACTCACACACACTCACACACACACTCACATACTCACAGACACTTCATACTCACACTCATACTCAAACACAATCACACACACTCTCTCATACTCACGCACACTCACGCACACTCTCTCATACTCACACACACTCACACACACTCTCTCATACTCACCCACACACATGCTCTCTCATACGCACACTCAAACACACTCTCTCATACTCACGCACAATCAAACACACTTTCTCATACACAGCCTCACACACACTCTCTCATACTCACGCACACTGGCACACACTCGCACTCACACACACTCACACACACTCTCTCATAATCACACAACCTCACACACACTCTCTAATACTCACACACACTCACACACACTCTCTCATACTCACACACACTCTCTCATACTCACACACACTCTCATACTCACCCTCACTCAAGCACACACTCTGATACTCACAAACACTCACACACACTCTCTGATAGTCGCACGCATTCACACACAACCTCTCATACTCACACACACTCAAACACACCCTCTCATACTCACACACACTCACAAACACTCTCTCATACTCAAACACACTCACACACACTCTCTCATACTCACACACACTCACATACACTCTCTCATACTCACACACATTCACACACGCTCTCTCATACTCACTCATAGTCACACAAACTCTCTCATACTCACACACACTCACACACACTCTCTCATACTCACACTCACTCACACACACTCTCTCATACTCACACAAACTCTCTTATACTCACGCACACTCACACACACTCTCTCATACTCACACACACACACAAACTCTCTCAGACTCACACACACTCTCTTATACTCACACACACTCACACACACTCTCTCATACTCACAGACACTCACACACACTCTCTCATACTCACACACTCTCTCAAACCCGCACACATTCACACACACTCTCTCATACTCAAACACACTCACTCACAATCTCTCATTCTCACACACACTCACACACAGTCTCTCATACTCACACACACTCACACACACTCTCTCATAATCACGCACACTCACACACACTCTCTCATACCCACACACACTCACACACACTCTCTCATACTCACACACAGTCGCACAAACTCACACACACTCACACACACTCTCTCATACTCACGCACAATCTCACACACACTCTCATACTCACGAACACTCACACACACTCTCGCATACTCACACACACTCACACACACTCTCATAATCACGCACACTCACACACAAACTCTCATAATCACACACACTCACACACACACTCTCATACTCACACACAGTCACACATACTCACACACACTCACACACATTCTCTCATACTCACGTACACTCACACACACTCTCTCATACTCACACACACTCACACACACTCTCTCATACTCACACACACTCTCTCATACTCACACTCACTCAAGCACACTCTCTCATACTCACACACACTCACACACACTCTCTCACACTCCAGCACACACACACACTCCCACTCTCATACACTCACACACAATCTCTCATATTCACACACACTCACACACTCTCTCATAATCACACACACTCACACGCACTCTCTCATACTCAAACACACTCACACACACTCTCCCATACTCAAACACACTCACACACACTCTCTCATACTCACACACACTCTCTCATACTCACACACACTCTCATACTCACCCTCACTCAAGCACACACTCTGATACTCACAAACACTCACACACACTCTCTGATAGTCGCACGCATTCACACACACCCTCTCATACTCACACACTCAAACACACCCTCTCATACTCACACACACTCACAAACACTCTCTCATACTCAAACACACTCACACACACTCTCTCATACTCACACACACTCACACACACTCTCTCATACTCACACACATTCACACACGCTCTCTCATACTCACACACACTCACACACACTCTCTCATACTCACGCACATTCACACACACTCTCTAATACTCACACTTACTCACACACACTTACACGCACTCACAAACACTCACACACACTCTCTCATACTCACGAACACTCACACACACTAACTCATACTCACGCACACTCTCTCATACTCACACACACTCTCATACTCACCCTCACTCAAGCACACACTCTGATACTCACAAACACTCACACACACTCTCTCATACTCACACACATTCACACACACTCTCTCATACTCACACACAATCACACACACTCTCTCATACTCACACACACACACACTCACACACACTCTCATACTCACCCTCACTCAAGCACACACTCTGATACTCACAAACACTCACACACACTCTCTCATACTCACACACACACACACACTCTCTCATACTCGCACACACTCACACATACACTCTCATACTCGCACACACTCACACACACTCTTCTCATCCTTACACACACTCACAAACAGTCTCTCATGCTCACACACACTCACACACACTCTCTCTTACTCACGCACACTCACGCACACTCTCTCATACTCACACACATTCACGCACACTCTCTCATATTCACGCACACTCACGCAAAACATCTCATACTCACGCACAATCACGCGCACTCTCTCATACTCACGCACACTCACACACACTTTCTCATACTCACGCACAATCACGCGCACTCTCTCATACTCACACACACTCACACACACTCTCTCATACTCACACTCACTCTCTCATACTCACACACTCACACACAATCTCTCATACTCACACAGACTCGCCGCACACACACTCACACACACACTCTCGCATACTCACACACATTCACACACACTCTCTCATACTCACACACATTCACACACACTCTCTCATAATCACACACACTCACACACCCTCACTTATACTCACACACATTCACTCACACTCTCTCATACTCACACACACTCACACACACTCTCTCATACTCACACACACTCACATACACACTCTCATACTCACACACACTCACACACACACACACTCTCTCATACTCACGCACACACACACACTCGCACTCACACACACTCACACAAACTCTCTCATATTCCCACAAACGTACACACACTCTCTCATGCTCACACACACTCACACACTCTCTCTCATACTTACGCACACTCACTCACACTCGTTCACGCACACTCTCACACACACTTTCGCAAACTCACGCAAACTCACACACACTCTCTCATACTCACACACAATCACAGACACTCTCTCATACTCACTCATAGTCACACAAACTCTCTCATACTCACACACACTCACACACACTCTCTCATACTCACACACACTCACACACACTCTCTCATACTCACACAAACTCTCTTATACTCACGCACACTCACACACACTCTCTCATACTCACACACACACACAATCTCTCTCAGACTCACACACACTCTCTTATACTCACACACACTCACACACACTCTCTCATACTCACAGACACTCACACACACTCTCTCATAATCACACACTCTCTCATACCCGCACACATTCACACACACTCTCTCATACTCAAACACACTCACTCACAATCTCTCATTCTCACACACACTCACACACACTCTCTCATACTCACACACACTCACACACACTCTCTCATACTCTCACACACTCACACACACTCTCTCATAATCACGCACACTCACACACACTCTCTCATACTCACACACAGTCGCACAAACTCACACACACTCACACACACTCTCTCATACTCACGCACAATCTCACACACACTCTCATACTCACGAACACTCACACACACTCTCGCATACTCACACACACTCACACACACTCTCATAATCACGCACACTCACACACAAACTCTCATAATCACACACACACACAAACTCTCTCAGACTCACACACACTCTCTTATACTCACACACACTCACACACACTCTCTCATACTCACAGACACTCACACACACTCTCTCATAATCGCACACTCTCTCATACCCGCACACATTCACACACACTCTCTCATACTCAAACACACTCACTCACAATCTCTCATTCTCACACACACTCACACACAGTCTCTCATACTCACACACACTCACACACACTCTCTCATAATCACGCACACTCACACACAATCTCTCATACTCACACACACTCAAACACACCCTCTCATACTCACACACACTCACAAACACTCTCTCATACTCAAACACACTCACACACACTCTCTCATACTCACACACACTCACACACACTCTCTCATACTCACACACATTCACACACGCTCTCTCATACTCACACACACTCACACACACTCTCTCATACTCACGCACATTCACACACACTCTCTAATACTCACACTTACTCACACACACTTACACGCACTCACAAACACTCACACACACTCTCTCATACTCACACACACTCAAACATACTCTCTCATACTCACGCACACTCACACACACTCTCTCATACTCACACACCGTCACGCACACTCTCTCATACTCACACACTCTCACATACACTCTCTCATACTCACACACACTTACACACACACTCTCGCATACTCACACACATTCACACACACTCTCTCATACTCACACACAGTCACACACACTCTCTCATAATCACACACACTCACACACCCTCACTTATACTCACACACATTCACTCACACTCTCTCATACTCACACACACTCACACACACTCTCTCATACTCACACACACTCACATACACTCTCATACTCACACACACTCACACACACACACTCTCTCATATTCACGCACACACACACACTCGCACTCACACACACTCACACAAACTCTCTCATATTCCCACAAACGTACACACACTCTCTCATGCTCACACACACTCACACACTCTCTCTCATACTTACGCACACTCACTCACACTCGCTCACGCACACTCTCACACACACTTTCGCAAACTCACGCAAACTCACACACACTCTCTCATACTCACACACACTCACACATACTCTCTCATAATCACACACAATCACAGACACTCTCTCATACTCACTCATAGTCACACAAACTCTCTCATACTCACACACACTCACACACACTCTCTCATACTCACACACACTCACACACACTCTCTCATACTCACACAAACTCTCTTATACTCACGCACACTCACACACACTCTCTCATACTCACACACACACACAAACTCTCTCAGACTCACACACACTCTCTTATACTCACACACACTCACACACACTCTCTCATACTCACAGACACTCACACACACTCTCTCATAATCACACACTCTCTCATACCCGCACACATTCACACACACTCTCTCATACTCAAACACACTCACTCACAATCTCTCATTCTCACACACACTCACACACAGTCTCTCATACTCACACACACTCACACACACTCTCTCATAATCACGCACACTCACACACACTCTCTCATACCCACACACACTCACACACACTCTCTCATACTCACACACAGTCGCACAAACTCACACACACTCACACACACTCTCTCATACTCACGCACAATCTCACACACACTCTCATACTCACGAACACTCACACACACTCTCGCATACTCACACACACTCACACACACTCTCATAATCACGCACACTCACACACAAACTCTCATAATCACACACACTCACACACACTCTCATACTCACACACAGTCACACATACTCACACACACTCACACACATTCTCTCATACTCACGTACACTCACACACACTCTCTCATACTCACACACACTCACACACACTCTCTCATACTCACACACACTCTCTCATACTCACACTCACTCAAGCACACTCTCTCATACTCACACACACTCACACACACTCTCTCATACTCACAGACACTTCATACTCACACTCATACTCAAACACAATCACACACACTCTCTCATACTCACGCACACTCACGCACACTCTCTCATACTCACACACACTCACACACACTCTCTCATACTCACCCACACACATGCTCTCTCATACGCACACTCAAACACACTCTCTCATACTCACGCACAATCAAACACACTTTCTCATACACAGCCTCACACACACTCTCTCATACTCACGCACACTGGCACACACTCGCACTCACACACACTCACACACACTCTCTCATAATCACACAACCTCACACACACTCTCTAATACTCACACACACTCACACACACTCTCTCATAATCACACACTTACACACACTCTCTCATACTCAAACACACTCACACACACTCTCTCACACTCCAGCACACACACACACTCCCACTCTCATACACTCACACACAATCTCTCATATTCACACACACTCACACACTCTCTCATAATCACACACACTCACACGCACTCTCTCATACTCAAACACACTCACACACACTCTCCCATACTCAAACACACTCACACACACTCTATCATACTCATGCACAATCACACGCTCTCTCTCATACTCACGCACACTCACACACACTCTCTCATACTCACACACACTCTCTCATACTCACACACACTCTCATACTCACCCTCACTCAAGCACACACTCTGATACTCACAAACACTCACACACACTCTCTGATAGTCGCACGCATTCACACACACCCTCTCATACTCACACACTCAAACACACCCTCTCATACTCACACACACTCACAAACACTCTCTCATACTCAAACACACTCACACACACTCTCTCATACTCACACACACTCACACACACTCTCTCATACTCACACACATTCACACACGCTCTCTCATACTCACACACACTCACACACACTCTCTCATACTCACGCACATTCACACACACTCTCTAATACTCACACTTACTCACACACACTTACACGCACTCACAAACACTCACACACACTCTCTCATACTCACGAACACTCACACACACTAACTCATACTCACGCACACTCTCTCATACTCACACACACTCTCATACTCACCCTCACTCAAGCACACACTCTGATACTCACAAACACTCACACACACTCTCTCATACTCACACACATTCACACACACTCTCTCATACTCACACACAATCACACACACTCTCTCATACTCACACACACACACACTCACACACACTCTCATACTCACCCTCACTCAAGCACACACTCTGATACTCACAAACACTCACACACACTCTCTCATACTCACACACACACACACACTCTCTCATACTCGCACACACTCACACATACACTCTCATACTCGCACACACTCACACACACTCTTCTCATCCTTACACACACTCACAAACAGTCTCTCATGCTCACACACACTCACACACACTCTCTCTTACTCACGCACACTCACGCACACTCTCTCATACTCACACACATTCACGCACACTCTCTCATACTCACGCACAATCACGCGCACTCTCTCATACTCACGCACACTCACACACACTTTCTCATACTCACGCACAATCACGTGCACTCTCTCATAATCACACACACTCACACACACTCTCTCATACTCACACTCACTCTCTCATACTCACACACTCACACACAATCTCTCATACTCACACAGACTCGCCGCACACACACTCACACACACACTCTCGCATACTCACACACATTCACACACACTCTCTCATACTCACACACATTCACACACACTCTCTCATAATCACACACACTCACACACCCTCACTTATACTCACACACATTCACTCACACTCTCTCATACTCACACACACACACACACACTCTCTCATACTCACGCACACACACACACTCGCACTCACACACACTCACACAAACTCTCTCATATTCCCACAAACGTACACACACTCTCTCATGCTCACACACACTCACACACTCTCTCTCATACTTACGCACACTCACTCACACTCGTTCACGCACACTCTCACACACACTTTCGCAAACTCACGCAAACTCACACACACTCTCTCATACTCACACACACTCACACACACTCTCTCATAATCACACACAATCACAGACACTCTCTCATACTCACTCATAGTCACACAAACTCTCTCATACTCACACACACTCACACACACTCTCTCATACTCACACACACTCACACACACTCTCTCATACTCACACAAACTCTCTTATACTCACGCACACTCACACACACTCTCTCATACTCACACACACACACAAACTCTCTCAGACTCACACACACTCTCTTATACTCACACACACTCACACACACTCTCTCATACTCACAGACACTCACACACACTCTCTCATAATCACACACTCTCTCATACCCGCACACATTCACACACACTCTCTCATACTCAAACACACTCACTCACAATCTCTCATTCTCACACACACTCACACACACTCTCTCATACTCACACACACTCACACACACTCTCTCATACTCTCACACACTCACACACACTCTCTCATACTCACGCACACTCACACACACTCTCTCATACTCACACACACTCACACACACTCTCTCATACTCACACACAGTCGCACAAACTCACACACACTCACACACACTCTCTCATACTCACGCACAATCTCACACACACTCTCATACTCACGAACACTCACACACACTCTCGCATACTCACACACACTCACACACACTCTCATAATCACGCACACTCACACACAAACTCTCATAATCACACACACACACAAACTCTCTCAGACTCACACACACTCTCTTATACTCACACACACTCACACACACTCTCTCATACTCACAGACACTCACACACACTCTCTCATAATCACACACTCTCTCATACCCGCACACATTCACACACACTCTCTCATACTCAAACACACTCACTCACAATCTCTCATTCTCACACACACTCACACACAGTCTCTCATACTCACACACACTCACACACACTCTCTCATAATCACGCACACTCACACACACTCTCTCATACCCACACACACTCACACACACTCTCTCATACTCACACACAGTCGCACAAACTCACACACACTCACACACACTCTCTCATACTCACGCACAATCTCACACACACTCTCATACTCACGAACACT
The DNA here is from genome assembly GCF_017639515.1 of Carcharodon carcharias. Classification (NCBI taxonomy): domain Eukaryota; kingdom Metazoa; phylum Chordata; class Chondrichthyes; order Lamniformes; family Lamnidae; genus Carcharodon; species Carcharodon carcharias. The sequence goes on from NC_054497.1 coordinate 2,361,378, forward strand.
CACACACACTCTCTCATACTCACACACACTCACACACTCTCTCATACTCACGCACACTCACACACAAACTCTCATAATCACACACACTCACACACACACTCTCATACTCACACACAGTCACACATACTCACACACACTCACACACATTCTCTCATACTCACGTACACTCACACACACTCTCTTATACTCACACACACTCTCTCATACTCACACTCACTCAAGCACACTCTCTCATACTCACACACACTCACACACACTCTCTCATACTCACAGACACTTCATACTCACACTCATACTCAAACACAATCACACACACTCTCTCATACTCACGCACACTCACGCACACTCTCTCATACTCACACACACTCACACACACTCTCTCATACTCACCCACACACATGCTCTCTCATACGCACACTCAAACACACTCTCTCATACTCACGCACAATCAAACACACTTTCTCATACACAGCCTCACACACACTCTCTCATACTCACGCACACTGGCACACACTCGCACTCACACACACTCACACACACTCTCTCATAATCACACAACCTCACACACACTCTCTAATACTCACACACACTCACACACACTCTCTCATAATCACACACTTACACACACTCTCTCATACTCAAACACACTCACACACACTCTCTCACACTCCAGCACACACACACACTCCCACTCTCATACACTCACACACAATCTCTCATATTCACACACACTCACACACTCTCTCATAATCACACACACTCACACGCACTCTCTCATACTCAAACACACTCACACACACTCTCCCATACTCAAACACACTCACACACACTCTATCATACTCATGCACAATCACACGCTCTCTGTCATACTCACGCACACTCACACACACTCTCTCATACTCACACACACTCTCTCATACTCACACACACTCTCATACTCACCCTCACTCAAGCACACACTCTGATACTCACAAACACTCACACACACTCTCTGATAGTCGCACGCATTCACACACACCCTCTCATACTCACACACTCAAACACACCCTCTCATACTCACACACACTCACAAACACTCTCTCATACTCAAACACACTCACACACACTCTCTCATACTCACACACACTCACACACACTCTCTCATACTCACACACATTCACACACGCTCTCTCATACTCACACACACTCACACACACTCTCTCATACTCACGCACATTCACACACACTCTCTAATACTCACACTTACTCACACACACTTACACGCACTCACAAACACTCACACACACTCTCTCATACTCACGAACACTCACACACACTAACTCATACTCACGCACACTCTCTCATACTCACACACACTCTCATACTCACCCTCACTCAAGCACACACTCTGATACTCACAAACACTCACACACACTCTCTCATACTCACACACATTCACACACACTCTCTCATACTCACACACAATCACACACACTCTCTCATACTCACACACACACACACTCACACACACTCTCATACTCACCCTCACTCAAGCACACACTCTGATACTCACAAACACTCACACACACTCTCTCATACTCACACACACACACACACTCTCTCATACTCGCACACACTCACACATACACTCTCATACTCGCACACACTCACACACACTCTTCTCATCCTTACACACACTCACAAACAGTCTCTCATGCTCACACACACTCACACACACTCTCTCTTACTCACGCACACTCACGCACACTCTCTCATACTCACACACATTCACGCACACTCTCTCATATTCACGCACACTCACGCAAAACATCTCATACTCACGCACAATCACGCGCACTCTCTCATACTCACGCACACTCACACACACTTTCTCATACTCACGCACAATCACGCGCACTCTCTCATACTCACATACACTCACACACACTCTCTCATACTCACACTCACTCTCTCATACTCACACACTCACACACAATCTCTCATACTCACACAGACTCGCCGCACACACACTCACACACACACTCTCGCATACTCACACACATTCACACACACTCTCTCATACTCACACACATTCACACACACTCTCTCATAATCACACACACTCACACACCCTCACTTATACTCACACACATTCACTCACACTCTCTCATACTCACACACACTCACACACACTCTCTCATACTCACACACACTCACATACACACTCTCATACTCACACACACTCACACACACACACACTCTCTCATACTCACGCACACACACACACTCGCACTCACACACACTCACACAAACTCTCTCATATTCCCACAAACGTACACACACTCTCTCATGCTCACACACACTCACACACTCTCTCTCATACTTACGCACACTCACTCACACTCGTTCACGCACACTCTCACACACACTTTCGCAAACTCACGCAAACTCACACACACTCTCTCATACTCACACACACTCACACACACTCTCTCATAATCACACACAATCACAGACACTCTCTCATACTCACTCATAGTCACACAAACTCTCTCATACTCACACACACTCACACACACTCTCTCATACTCACACACACTCACACACACTCTCTCATACTCACACAAACTCTCTTATACTCACACAAACTCTCTTATACTCACGCACACTCACACACACTCTCTCATACTCACACAAACTCTCTTATACTCACGCACACTCACACACACTCTCTCATACTCACACACACACACAAACTCTCTCAGACTCACACACACTCTCTTATACTCACACACACTCACACACACTCTCTCATACTCACAGACACTCACACACACTCTCTCATAATCACACACTCTCTCATACCCGCACACATTCACACACACTCTCTCATACTCAAACACACTCACTCACAATCTCTCATTCTCACACACACTCACACACAGTCTCTCATACTCACACACACTCACACACACTCTCTCATACTCTCACACACTCACACACACTCTCTCATAATCACGCACACTCACACACTCTCTCATACCCACACACACTCACACACACTCTCTCATACTCACACACAGTCGCACAAACTCACACACACTCACACACACTCTCTCATACTCACGCACAATCTCACACACACTCTCATACTCACGAACTCTCACACACACTCTCGCATACTCACACACACTCACACACACTCTCATAATCACGCACACTCACACACAAACTCTCATAATCACACACACACACACACTCTCATACTCACACACAGTCACACATACTCACACACACTCACACACGTTCTCTCATACTCACACACACTCACACACACTCTCTCATACTCACACACACTCTCTCATACTCACACTCACTCAAGCACACTCTCTCATACTCACACACACTCACACACACTCTCTCATACTCACAGACACTTCATACTCACACTCATACTCAAACACAATCACACACACTCTCTCATACTCACGCACACTCACGCACACTCTCTCATACTCACACACACTCACACACACTCTCTCATACTCACCCACACACATGCTCTCTCATACGCACACTCAAACACACTCTCTCATACTCACGCACAATCAAACACACTTTCTCATACACAGCCTCACACACACTCTCTCATACTCACGCACACTGGCACACACTCACACTCACACACACTCACACACACTCTCTCATAATCACACAACCTCACACACACTCTCTAATACTCACACACACTCACACACACTCTCTCATAATCACACACTTACACACACTCTCTCATACTCAAACACACTCACACACACTCTCTCACACTCCAGCACACACACACACTCCCACTCTCATACACTCACACACAATCTCTCATATTCACACACACTCACACACTCTCTCATAATCACACACACTCACACGCACTCTCTTATACTCAAACACACTCACACACACTCTCTCATACTCCAGCACACACACACACTCGCAATCACACACACTCACACACAATCTCTCATACTCACACACTCACACACACTCGCTCATACTCACACACACACACAAAATCTCTCATACTCACGCGCACTCACACACACTCTCTCATAATCACGCACACTCACATACACTCTCATAATCACACACTCTCACACACAATGTCTCAAACTCACACACACTTACACACACTCTCATACTCACACACACTCACAAACACACACTCTCTCATACTCACGCACACACACACACTCGCACTCACACACACTCACACAAACTCTCTAATATTCACACACACTCACACACACTCACGCATGCTTACACACACTCACACACTCTCTCTCAATACGCACGCACACTCACGCACACTCGCATCACACAAACTTTCTCATAATCACGCACTCTTACACACACTCTCTCATACTCACACACAGTCACACACACTATCTCATACTCACACACACTCACTCACACTCTCTCATACTCACACACACTCACACACAGTCATACTCACACACACTCACTCACACTCTCTCATACTCACACACACTCAAACACACTCTCTCATACACACGCACACTCACACACTCCCATAATCACGCACACTCACACACACTCCCTCATATTCACGCACACTCGCACACACTTGCTCATACTCACACACACTCATACACACTCTCTTATACTCACGCACACTCACACACACTCTCTCATACTCACACAAACTCACACAGACTCACACACACTCTCTCACACTCACACACTCTCACACACACTGACACACACTCACACACACTCTCTCCTACTCGCCACACACTCACACATACTCTCTCATACTCCCACACACTCACACACACTCTCTCATAATCACGAACACTCACACACACTCTCTCATACTCACACACACTCACACTCACTCTCTCATACTCACACACAGTCACACACACTCACACACACTCACAAACACTCTCTCATACTCACACACACTCACTCACACTCTCTGACTCTCACAAACACTCACACACATTCTCTCATACTCGCACACATTCACACACACTCTCTCATACTCACACACACACACCCAAACTCTCTTATACTCACACACACTCACACACACTCTCTCATAATAATGCACACACACACTCTCTCATAATCATGCACACTAACACACACTCTCTCATTTTCACGCACACTCACACACACTTTCTCATACAAAGGCTCACACACACTCTCTCATACTCACGACCACTCACACACATTCACACTCACACACACTCACACACACTCTCTCATACTCACACACACTCACAAACACTCTCTAATACTCACGCACACTCAAACAAACTCTCTGATACTCACGCACACTCACACACACTCTCCCATACTCAAACACACTCACAAACACTCTATCATACTCACGCACAATCACACGCTCTCTCTCATACTCACGCACACTCACACACACTCTCTCATACTCACACACACTCTCTCATACTCACACACACTCTCATACTCACCCTCACTCAAGCACACACTCTGATACTCACAAACACTCACACACACTCTCTGATAGTCGCACGCATTCACACACACCCTCTCATACTCACACACACTCATACACACTCTCTCATACTCACACACACTCACACACAATCTCTCATTCTCACACACACTCTCTCATACTCACACACACTCACACACACTCTCTCATACTCGCACACATTCACACACACACTCTCATACTCACACACACTCACACACAATCTCTCATACTCGCACACACTCACACACTCTCTCATACTCGCACACACTCACACACACTCTCTCTAACTCACGAACACTCACGCACACTCTCTCATATTCACGCACACTCACGCAAAACATCTCATACTCACGCACAATCACACGCACTCTCTCATACTCACGCACACTCACACACACTTTCTCATACACACACTCACTCACACTCTCTCATACTCACACACACTCTCTCATACTCACACACATTCACACACACTCTCTTATACTCACACACAGTCACACACACTCTCTTATACTCACACACATTCACACACACTCTCTCATACTCACACACACTCATACACACTCTCTCATACTCACACACACACACACTCGCACTCACACACACTCACACAAACTCTCTCATATTCCCACAAACGTACACACACTCTCTCATGCTCACACACACTCACACACTCTGTCTCATACTTACGCACACTCACTCACACTCGCAAACGCACACTCTCACACACACTTTCTCACACTCACGCAAACTCACACACACTCTCTCATACTCACACACTCACACACACTCTCTCATATTCACACACACTCACAGACACTCTCTCATACTCACACACAGTCACACAATCTCTCTCATACTCACACACACTCACACACACTCTCTCATACTCACACACACTCACACACACTCTCTCATACTCACACAAACTCTCTTATACTCACGCACACTCACACACACTCTCTCATGCTCACACACACACACAAACTCTCTCAGACTCACACACACTCTCTTATACTCACACACACTCACACACACTCTCTCATACTCACACACACTCACACACACTCTCTCATACTCACACAAACTCTCTTATACTCACGCACACTCACACACACTCTCTCATACTCACACACACACACAAACTCTCTCAGACTCACACACACTCTCTTATACTCACACACACTCACACACACTCTCTCAGACTCACACACACTCTCTTATACTCACACACACTCACACACACTCTCTCAGACTCACACACACTCTCTTATACTCACACACACTCACACACACTCTCTCATACTCACAGACACTCACACACACTCTCTCATAATCACACACTCTCTCATACCCGCACACATTCACACACACTCTCTCATACTCAAACACACTCACTCACAATCTCTCATTCTCACACACACTCACACACACTCTCTCATACTCACACACACTCACACACACTCTCTCATACTCTCACACACTCACACACACTCTCTCATAATCACGCACACTCACACACACTCTCTCATACCCACACACACTCACACACACTCTCTCATACTCACACACAGTCGCACAAACTCACACACACTCACACACACTCTCTCATACTCACGCACAATCTCACACACACTCTCATACTCACACACACTCACACACACTCTCATAATCACGCACACTCACACACAAACTCTCATAATCACACACACTCACACACTCTCATACTCACACACAGTCACACATACTCACACACACTCACACACGTTCTCTCATACTCACACACACTCACACACACTCTCTCATACTCACACACACTCTCTCATACTCACACTCACTCAAGCACACTCTCTCATACTCACACACACTCACACACACTCTCTCATACTCACAGACACTTCATACTCACACTCATACTCAAACACAATCACACACACTCTCTCATACTCACGCACACTCACGCACACTCTCTCATACTCACACACACTCACACACACTCTCTCATACTCACCCACACACATGCTCTCTCATACGCACACTCAAACACACTCTCTCATACTCACGCACAATCAAACACACTTTCTCATACACAGCCTCACACACGCTCTCTCATACTCACGCACACTGGCACACACTCGCACTCACACACACTCACACACACTCTCTCATAATCACACAACCTCACACACACTCTCTAATACTCACACACACTCACACACACTCTCTCATAATCACACACTTACACACACTCTCTCATACTCAAACACACTCACACACACTCTCTCACACTCCAGCACACACACACACTCCCACTCTCATACACTCACACACAATCTCTCATATTCACACACACTCACACACTCTCTCATAATCACACACACTCACACGCACTCTCTCATACTCAAACACACTCACACACACTCTCTCATACTCCAGCACACACACAAAATCTCTCATACTCACGCACACTCACACACACTCTCTCATAATCACGCACACTCACATACACTCTCATAATCACACACTCTCACACACAATGTCTCAAACTCACACACACTTACACACACTCTCATACTCACACACACTCACAAACACACACTCTCTCATACTCACGCACACACACACACTCGCACTCACACACACTCACACAAACTCTCTAATATTCACACACACTCACACACACTCACGCATGCTTACACACACTCACACACTCTCTCTCAATACGCACGCACACTCACGCACACTCGCATCACACAAACTTTCTCATAATCACGCACTCTTACACACACTCTCTCATACTCACACACAGTCACACACACTATCTCATACTCACACACACTCACTCACACTCTCTCATACTCACACACACTCACACACAGTCATACTCACACACACTCACTCACACTCTCTCATACTCACACACACTCAAACACACTCTCTCATACACACGCACACTCACACACTCCCATAATCACGCACACTCACACACACTCCCTCATATTCACGCACACTCGCACACACTTGCTCATACTCACACAAACTCACACAGACTCACACACACTCTCTCACACTCACACACTCTCACACACACTGACACACACTCACACAACACTCTCTCCTACTCGCCACACACTCACACATACTCTCTCATACTCCCACACACTCACACACACACTCTCATAATCAAGAACACTCACACACACTCTCTCATACTCACACACACTCACACTCACTCTCTCATACTCACACACAGTCACACACACTCACACACACTCACAAACACTCTCTCATACTCACACACACTCACTCACACTCTCTGACTCTCACAAACACTCACACACATTCTCTCATACTCTCACACATTCACACACACTCTCTCATACTCACACACACACACCCAAACTCTCTTATACTCACACACACTCACACACACTCTCTCATAATAATGCACACACACACTCTCTCATAATCATGCACACTAACACACACTCTCTCATTTTCACGCACACTCACACACACTTTCTCATACAAAGGCTCACACACACTCTCTCATACTCACGACCACTCACACACATTCACACTCACACACACTCACACACACTCTCTCATACTCACACACACTCACAAACACTCTCTAATACCCACGCACACTCAAACAAACTCTCTGATACTCACGCACACTCACACACACTCTCCCATACTCAAACACACTCACAAACACTCTATCATACTCACGCACAATCACACGCTCTCTCTCATACTCACGCACACTCACACACACTCTCTCATACCACACACTCTCTCATACTCACACACACTCTCATACTCACCCTCACTCAAGCACACACTCTGATACTCACAAACACTCACACACACTCTCTGATAGTCGCACGCATTCACACACACCCTCTCATACTCACACACACTCACACACACTCTCTCATACTCACACACACTCACACACAATCTCTCATTCTCACACACACTCTCTCATACTCACACACACTCACACACACTCTCTCATACTCGCACACTTTCACACACACACTCTCATACTCACACACACTCACACACAATCTCTCATACTCGCACACACTCACACACTCTCTCATACTCGCACACACTCACACACACTCTCTCTTACTCACGCACAATCACACGCACTCTCTCATACTCACGCACACTCACACACACTTTCTCATACACACACTCACTCACACTCTCTCATACTCACACACACTCTCTCATACTCACACACATTCACACACACACTCTTATACTCACACACAGTCACACACACTCTCTTATACTCACACACATTCACACACACTCTCTCATACTCACACACACTCATACACACTCTCTCATACTCACACACACTCACATACACTCTCTCATACTCACAAACACTTACAAACACTCTCATACTCACGCATTCACACACACTCACACAAACTCTCTCATATTCCCACACACGCATACCCACTCACTCATGCTCACACACACTCACACACTCTGTCTCATACTCACACACACTCACACTCACTCTCTCATACTCACACACAGTCACACACACTCACACACACTCACAAACACTCTCTCAAAATCACGCAAACTCACACACAATCTCTCATTCTCAATCACACTCACACACAGTCTCTCATACTCACACACACTCACTCACACTCTCTGACTCTCACAAACACTCACACACATTCTCTCATACTCGCACACATTCACACACACTCTCTCATACTCACACACAGACACCCACACTCTCTCATACTCACACACACTCACACACACTCTCTCATACTCACACACACTAACACACACTCTCTAATATTCACGCACACTCACACACACTTTCTCATACAAAGGCACACACACACTCTCTCATACTCACGACCACTCACACTCACTCGCACTCACACACACTCACAAACACTCTCTCATACTCACGCACACTCAAACACACTCTCTGATACTCAGGCACACTCACACACACTCTCCCATACTAAAAAAACACTCACACACACTCTATCATACTCACGCACATTCGCACGCACTCTCTCATACTCACGCACACTCACACACACTCTCTCATACTCACACACTCTCTCATACTCGCACACACTCACACACACTCATACTCACATACAATCACGCACACTCTCTCATATTCACGCACACCCACGCAAAACAGCTCATACTCACACACAATCACATGCACTCTCTCATACTCATGCACACACACACACACTTACTCATACACACACTCACACACACTCACTCACACACACTCACTCACACTCTCTCATACTCACACACACTCACACACAGTCATACTCACACACACTCAATCACACTCTCTCATACTCACACACACTCAAACACGCTCTCTCATACACACGCACACTCACACACTCCCATAATCACGCACACTCACACACACTCCCTCATATTCACGCACACTCGCAAACACTTGCTCATACTCACACACAGTCATACACACTCTCTTATACTCACGCACACTCACACACACTCTCTCATACTCACACAAACTCACACAGACTCACGCACACTCTCTCACACTCACACACTCTCACACACACTGACACACACTCACACACACTCTCTCCTACTCGCCACACACTCACACATACTCTCTCATACTCCCACACACTCACACACACACTCTCATAATCAAGAACACTCACACACACTCTCTCATACTCACACACACTCACACTCACTCTCTCATACTCACACACAGTCACACACACTCACACACACTCACAAACACTCTCTCATACTCACACACACTCACTCACACTCTCTGACTCTCACAAACACTCACACACATTCTCTCATACTCGCACACATTCACACACACTCTCTCATACTCACACACACACACCCAAACTCTCTTATACTCACACACACTCACACACACTCTCTCATAATAATGCACACACACACTCTCTCATAATCATGCACACTAACACACACTCTCTCATTTTCACGCACACTCACACACACTTTCTCATACAAAGGCTCACACACACTCTCTCATACTCACGACCACTCACACACATTCACACTCACACACACTCACACACACTCTCTCATACTCACACACACTCACAAACACTCTCTAATACCCACGCACACTCAAACAAACTCTCTGATACTCACGCACACTCACACACACTCTCCCATACTCAAACACACTCACAAACACTCTATCATACTCACGCACAATCACACGCTCTCTCTCATACTCACGCACACTCACACACACTCTCTCATACACACACTCTCTCATACTCACACACACTCTCATACTCACCCTCACTCAAGCACACACTCTGATACTCACAAACACTCACACACACTCTCTGATAGTCGCACGCATTCACACACACCCTCTCATACTCACACACACTCACACACACTCTCTCATACTCACACACACTCACACACAATCTCTCATTCTCACACACACTCTCTCATACTCACACACACTCACACACACTCTCTCATACTCGCACACTTTCACACACACACTCTCATACTCACACACACTCACACACAATCTCTCATACTCGCACACACTCACACACTCTCTCATACTCGCACACACTCACACACACTCTCTCTTACTCACGCACAATCACACGCACTCTCTCATACTCACGCACACTCACACACACTTTCTCATACACACACTCACTCACACTCTCTCATACTCACACACACTCTCTCATACTCACACACATTCACACACACACTCTTATACTCACACACAGTCACACACACTCTCTTATACTCACACACATTCACACACACTCTCTCATACTCACACACACTCATACACACTCTCTCATACTCACACACACTCACATACACTCTCTCATACTCACAAACACTTACAAACACTCTCATACTCACGCATTCACACACACTCACACAAACTCTCTCATATTCCCACACACGCATACCCACTCACTCATGCTCACACACACTCACACACTCTGTCTCATACTCACACACACTCACACTCACTCTCTCATACTCACACACAGTCACACACACTCACACACACTCACAAACACTCTCTCAAAATCACGCAAACTCACACACAATCTCTCATTCTCAATCACACTCACACACAGTCTCTCATACTCACACACACTCACTCACACTCTCTGACTCTCACAAACACTCACACACATTCTCTCATACTCGCACACATTCACACACACTCTCTCATACTCACACACAGACACCCACACTCTCTCATACTCACACACACTCACACACACTCTCTCATACTCACACACACTAACACACACTCTCTAATATTCACGCACACTCACACACACTTTCTCATACAAAGGCACACACACACTCTCTCATACTCACGACCACTCACACTCACTCGCACTCACACACACTCACAAACACTCTCTCATACTCACGCACACTCAAACACACTCTCTGATACTCAGGCACACTCACACACACTCTCCCATACTAAAAAACACTCACACACACTCTATCATACTCACGCACATTCGCACGCACTCTCTCATACTCACGCACACTCACACACACTCTCTCATACTCACACACTCTCTCATACTCGCACACACTCACACACACTCATACTCACATACAATCACGCACACTCTCTCATATTCACGCACACCCACGCAAAACAGCTCATACTCACACACAATCACATGCACTCTCTCATACTCATGCACACACACACACACTTACTCATACACACACTCACACACACTCACTCACACACACTCACACACAATCTCTCATACTCACGCACACTCGCACGCACACACACTCACGCACACTCTCTCATACTCACACACATTCACACACACTCTCTCATACTCACACACAGTCACACACACTCTCTCATACTCACACACACTCACACACTCTCTCTCATACTCACACACACTCACATACACTCTCTCATACTCGCACACACTTACACTCACTCTCATACACACACTCATACACTCACACTCTCTCATACTCACGCACACACACACACTCGCACTCTCACCCGCTTTCTCATAATCACGCACTCTTACCCACACTATCTCATACTCACACACTCTCTCATACTCACACACATTCACTCACACTCATACTCACACACAATCACTCACACTCTCTCATACTCACACACACTCAAACACACTCTCTCATACTCACGCACACTCACACACACTCTCCCATACTCACGCACACTCACACACACTCCTTCACATTCACGCACACTCGCACACTCTCCCTCATATTCACGCACACTCGCACACACTCTTTCGTACTCACACACACTCACACACACTCTCTTATACTCACGCACACTCACACACACTCTCTCATACTCACACAAACTCACACAGACTCACACACACTCTCTCACACTCCCGCACACTCACACACACTCTCTCATACTCACACACTCTCACACACACTCACACACACTCACACACACTCTCTCCTACTCGCCACACACTCACACATACTCTCTCATACTCACACACACTCACAAACACTCTCTCATACTCACACACAGTCACACACACTCACACACACTCACAAACACTCTCTCATAATCACGCAAACTCACACACACTCTCTCATTCTCAATCACACTCACACACAGTCTCTCATACTCACACACACTCACTCACACTCTCTGACTCTCACAAACACTCACACACATTCTCTCATACTCGCACACATTCACACACACTCTCTCATACTCACACACACACACCCACTCTCTCTCATACTCACACACACTCATACACACTCTCTCATACTCACGCACACACACACTCTCTCATACTCACGCACACTAACACACACTCTCTAATATTCACGCACACACACACACTTTCTCATACAAAGGCTCACACACACTCTCTCATACTCACGACCACTCACACACACTCTCACTCACACACACTCACACACACTCTCTCATACTCACACACACTCACAAACACTCTCTCATACTCACGCACACTCAAACACACTCTCTGATACTCACGCACACTCACACACACTCTCCCATACTAAAACACACTCACACACACTCTATCATACTCACGCACATTCACACGCACTGTCTCTTACTCACGCACACTCACACACACTCTCCCATACTCACACACACTCTCTCGTACTCACACACTCTCTCATACTCGCACACACTCTTCTCATCCTCACACACACTCACACACACTCTCATACTCACACACACTCATGCACACTCTCTCATATTCATGCACACCCACGCAAAACAGCTCATACTCAGACACAATCACACGCTCTCTCTCATACTCATGCACACTCACACACACTTTCTCATACACACACTCACACACACTCACTCACACTCACACACAATCTCTCATACTCACGCACACTCGCACGTACACACACTCACGCACTCTCTCATACTCACACACATTCACACACACTCTCTCATACTCACGCACACTCACACACACTCTCCCATACTCACGCACACTCACACACACTCCCTCACATTCACGCACATTCGCACACTCTCCCTCATATTCACGCACACTCGCACACACTCTCTCGTACTCACACACACTCACACACACTCTCTTATACTCACGCACACTCACACACACTCTCTCATTCTCACGCACACACACACACTCGCACTCACAAACACTCACACACAATCTCTCATACTCACCCACACTCTCTCTTACTCACGCACACACACACCCGCACTCACACACACTCACACACACTCTCTCCTACTCACACACACTCACACACACTCTCTCATACTCACACACACTTACACACACTCTCTCATACTCACACACACTCACGCACTCTCTCTCATACTCACGAACACACACACACTCACACTCACACACTCACACACACTCTTTCATACTAATTCATACTCACACACTGTCCCTCATACACACACACACTCACTCACACTCGCATTCGCATGCACTCACACAAACTCTCTCATACTCACACACACTCACACTTACTCTCTCATACTCACACACACTCACACACACTCTCTCATACTCACGCAAACACACACACACTCTCATACTCAAACAAATTCACGCACTCTCTCTCATACTCACAAACAAACACACACTCGCACTCACACACACTCACACACAATCTCTCATATTCACATGCCCTCACACACACTCTCTCATACTAACTCACACTCACACACTGTCTCTCATACTCACGCACACTCACACACACTCACACACACTCACACACACTCTCTCATACTCACGCAAACACACACACACTCTCATACTCAAACAAATTCACGCACTCTCTCTCATACTCACAAACAAACACACACTCGCACTCACACACACTCACACACAATCTCTCATATTCACATGCCCTCACACACACTCTCTCATACTAACTCACACTCACACACTGTCTCTCATACTCACGCACACTCACTCACACTCGCACTCACATGCACTCACACAAACTTTCTCATACAAACACAAACTCACAAACACTCTCTCTTACTCACACACACTCACGCACACTCTTTCATTCTCACACACACTCACACACACTCTCTCATACTCACGCACACTCACACACACTCTCTCATAATCACACACACTCACCCACACTCTCTCATACTCTCTCATAATCGCACACACTCACACACACTCTCTCACACTCACACACACTCACAAACACTCTTTCATACTCACACACACCCACACACACTCTCTCATACTCACGCACACTCACACACACTCTCTCATACTCACACACACTCACACACACTCTCTCATACTCACACACTCACACACACTCAAACACACTCTCTCATACACACACACACACACACTCTCTCACACTCACACACCCTCACAAACACTCTTTCATACTCACACACACTCACACACACTCTCTCATACTCACGCAATCTCACACACACTCTCTCATACTCACACACAATCACACACACTCTATCATACTCAAACACACTCACACACACTCTCTCATACTTACACATTGTCACACACACTCTCTCATACTCCCACACACTCACATCGAGTCTCTCACAATCACGCATACTCACTCACACTCGCACTCACACACACTCACACACACATTCTCATACTCACTCACACTCACACACACTCTCTCATACTCACACACACTCACACACACTCTCTCATACTCACACACACTCACGCACACTTTCTCATGTTCACACACACGCACACACAATCTCTCATACTCACACACTCACACACACTCTCTAATACTCACACACACTCACACACACTCTCTCATACTCACACACAGTCACACACACTCTCTCATAAACACACACACACTCACACACTCTCTATCATACTCACACACAATCACTCACACTCGCACTCACACACACTCACACACACTTTCTAATAATCATGCACACTCACACACACTCTCTCATACTCACACACACTCACAGCCACTCTCTCATACTCACACACACTCACACTCTCACATACACTCCCTCATACTCACACACACTCACACACACTCTCTCACACTCCCACACCCTCACACAAACTCTCTGATACTCACACAAACTCACACACACACACACACATTCTATCATACTCACACACACTCTCTCATACTCAAACACAATAACACACACTCTCTCATTCACACGCACACACACACACTCGCACTCACAAACACTCACACACAATCTCTCATATTCACATGCCCTCACACACACTCTCTCATACTAACTCACACTCACACACTGTCTCTCATACTCACGCACACTCACTCACACTCGCACTCACATGCACTCACACAAACTTTCTCATACAAACACAAACTCACAAACACTCTCTCTTACTCACACACACTCACACACACTCTTTCATTCTCACACACACACACACACTCTCTCATACTCACGCACACTCACACACACTCTCTCATACTCACACACACTCACCCACACTCTCTCATACTCTCTCATAATCGCACACACTCACACACACTCTCTCATACTCACACACACTCACACACACTCTCTCATACTCACATACACTCACACACACACTCTCACACTCACACACACACAAACACTCTTTCATACTCACACACACTCACACACACTCTCTCATACTCACGCACACTCACACACACTCTCTCATACTCACACACACTCACGCACACTCTCTCATACTCACACACTCACACACACTCTCTCATACTCACACACTCAAACACACTCAAACACACTCTCTCATACACACACACACACACTCTCTCACACTCACACACCCTCACAAACACTCTTTCATACTCACACACACTCACACACACTCTCTCATACTCACGCAATCTCACACACACTCTCTCATACTCACACACAATCACACACACTCTATCATACTCAAACACACTCACACACACTCTCTCATACTCACACATTCTCACACACACTCTCTCATACTCACACACACTCACGCACACTCTCTCATACTCACACACACGCACACACAATCTCTCATACTCAAAAACTCACACACACTCCCTAATACTCACACACACTCACACACACTCTCTCATACTCACACACAGTCACACACACTCTCTCATAAACACACACACACTCACACACACTCTCTCATAATCACGCACACTCACACACTCTCTCTCATACTCACACACAATCACTCACACTCGCACTCACACACACTCACACACACTCTCTCATAATCACGCACACTCACACACTCTCTCTCATACTCACACACCCTCACACAAACTCTCTGATACTCACACAAACTCACACACACACACACACATTCTATCATACTCACACACACTCTCTCATACTCACACACACTCACACACACTCTCTCATACTCACACACACTCACACACACTCTCTCATACTCACACACAATCACACACACTCTCTTATACTCAAGCACACTCACACACACTCTATCATATTCAAACACACTGACACACACTCTCTCATACACACACTCTGTAATACTCACTCACACACACTCACACACTCACACACACTCTCTAATACTCACACAGACTCACACACTGTTTCTCACAATCATGCATACTCACTCACACTCGCACTCACACACACTCACACACACTTTCTCATACTCACTCACACTCACAAACACTCTCTCATACTCACACATACTCAAACACACTCTCTCATACTCACGCACACTCACACACACTCTCTCGTACTCACACACACTCACACACACTCTCTCATAGTCACACTCTCACACACACTTACACACACTCTCTCATACTCACACACACTCACACACACTCTCTCACACTCACACACCCTCACATACACTCTTTCATACTCACACACACTCACACACACTCTCTCATACTCACGCACACTCACACACACTCTCTCACACTCACACACAATCACACACACTCTCTTATACTCAAGCACACTCACACACACTCTATCATACTCAAACACACTCACACACACTCTCTCATACTCACACATTCTCACACACACTCTCTCATACTCACACACACTCACACCGAGTCTCTCACAATCACGCATACTCACTCACACTCGCACTCACACACCCTCACACACACATTCTCATACTCACTCACACTCACACACACTCTCTCATACTCACACACTCACACACACTCTCTAATACTCACACACAGTCACACACACTCTCTCATAAACACAGACACACTCACACACACTCTCTTGTACTCACACACACTTACACACACTCTCATACTCACACACACACAAACACTCTCTCATACTCACGCACATACACAAACTAGCACTCACACACACTCACACAAACTCTCTCATATTCACACACACTCAGACACACTCTATCATGTTCACACACACTCACACACACTCTCTCATACTCACGCACAATCACTCACACTCGCACTCACACACACTCACACACACTTTCTAATAATCATGCACACTCACACACACTCTCTCACTCTCACGCACACTCACACACACTCTCTCATACTCACACACACTCACAGCCACTCTCTCATACTCACACACACTCACCCACACTCTCTCATACTTCACACACTCACACACACTCACACACACTCACACACACTCACACACACTCTCTCATACTCACACACACTCACACACACTCTCTCATACTCACACACACACACACTCACACACAATCTCTCATACTCACACACACTCACACACACTCTCTCACACTCACACACCCTCACAAATACTCTGTCATACTCACACACACTCACACACACTCTCTCATACTCACACACAATCACACACAGTCTCTTATACTCAAGCACACTCACAGACACTCTATCATATTCAAACACACTGACACACACTGTCTCATACACACACTCACACACACTCTCTCACACTCACACACCCTCACAAACATTCTTTCATACTCACACACACTCACACACACTCTCTAATACTCACACACATTCACACACACTCATACTCACACACAGTCACACACACTCACACACACTCATACACACTCTGTCATACACACCCTCACATACACTCTCTCATACTCACACACACTCACACACACTCTCTCATACGCAAACACAATCACACACACTCTCTTATACTCAAGCACACTCACACACACTTTATCAGACTCAAACACCCTCACACACACACTCTCATACTCACACATTCTCACACACACACTCTCATACTCAGACACACACACACACTGTCTCTCACAATCACGCATACTCACTCACACTCGCACTCATACACACTCACACACACTTTCTCATACTCACTCACACTCACACACACTCTCTCATACTCACACACACTCAAACATACTCTCTCATACTCACGCACACTCACACACACTCTCTCATACTCACACACCGTCACGCACACTCTCTCATACTCACACACACTCACAAACACTCTCTCATACTCACACACTCACACACACTCACATACACTCTCTCATACTCACACACACTCACACACAATATCTCATACTCACACACACTCACCCACACTCTCTCATACTCACACACACTCACACACAATCTCTAATACTCACACACACTCACACACACTTTCTCATACTCACACACACTCACACACTCTCTCATACTCATGCACACTCACACACACTTTCTCATACTCACACACACTCACACACACTCTCTGATACTCTCACACAATCGCACACACTCTCTCATAATCACACACACACACACACTCTCTCGTACTCACACACACTTACACAAACTCTCATACTCACACACACTCACACACACACACTCTCTCATACTCACGCACATACACAAACTCGCACTCACACACACTCACACAAACTCTCTCATATTCACACACACTCACATACACTCTCTCATGCTCACACACACTCACTCTCTCTCATACTCACGCACAATCACTCACACTCGCACTCACACACACTTTCTCATAATCACGCAAAAAAACACACACTCTCTCACACTCAAGCAAACTCACAAACACTCTCTCATACTCACACACACTCACACCCACTCTCTCATGCTCACACACACGCACACACACTCTCTCATACTTCACACACTCACACACACTCGCACACTCACACAAACTCACACACACTCTCCCGTACTCAGACACACTCACACACACTCTCTCACACTCACACACACTCACAAAAACACTCTCATAATCACACACACTCACACACACTCTCTCACACTCACACACCCTCACAAACACTCTTTCATACTCAGACATACTCACACACACTCTCTCATACTCACGCACACACACACACACTCTCTCCTACTCACACACACTCACACACAGTCTCTCATACTCACACACAATCGCACACACTCTCTTATACTCAGGCACACTCACACACACTCTATCATACTCACACAAACTCACACACACTCTATCATACTCACACACACACTCTCATACTCACGCACACACACGCATACTCGCACTCACACACACTCACACACACTCTCTCATACTCGCCACACACTCACTCACACTAGCTCATAATCACGCACACTCATACACAATCTCTCATACTCACACACACTCACACACACTCATACTCACACACAGTCACACACACTCACACACACTCATACACACTCTGTCATACACACCCTCACATACACTCTCTCATACTCACACACACTCACACACACTCTCTCATACGCAAACACAATCACACACACTCTCTTATACTCAAGAACACTCACACACACTTTATCATACTCAAACACCCTCACACACACACTCTCATACTCACACATTCTCACACACACACTCTCATACTCAGACACACACACACACTGTCTCTCACAATCACGCATACTCACTCACACTCGCACTCATACACACTCACACACACTTTCTCATACTCACTCACACTCACACACACTCTCTCATACTCACACACACTCAAACATACTCTCTCATACTCACGCACACTCACACACACTCTCTCATACTCACACACACTCACGCACACTCTCTCATACTCACACACACTCACAAACACTCTCTCATACTCACACACTCACACACACTCACATACACTCTCTCATACTCACACACACTCACACACAATATCTCATACTCACACACACTCACCCACACTCTCTCATACTCACACACACTCACACACAATCTCTAATACTCACACACACTCACACACACTTTCTCATACTCACACACACTCACACACACTCTCTGATACTCTCACACAATCACACACACTCTCTCATACTCACACACAGTCACACACACACTCTCTCATAAACACACACACACATACACACTCTCATACTCACACACACTCACACACACACACTCTCTCATACTCAAGCACATACACAAACTCGCACTCACACTCACTCACACACACACACACACACACTCACACACACTCACACACACTCACACACACTCTCTCATACTCACACACACTCACACACACACACTCGCACTCACACACACTCACACAAACTCTCTCATATTCACACACACACACACACACTCTCTCATGCTCACACACACTCACACACTCTCCCTCATACTCACGCACAATCACTCACACTCGCACTCACACACACTTTCTCATAATCACGCAAACTCACACACACTCTCTCACACTCACGCAAACTCACACACACTCTCTCATACTCACACACACTCACACCCACTCTCTCATGCTCACACAC
Source organism: Carcharodon carcharias (assembly GCF_017639515.1). Taxonomy (NCBI): domain Eukaryota; kingdom Metazoa; phylum Chordata; class Chondrichthyes; order Lamniformes; family Lamnidae; genus Carcharodon; species Carcharodon carcharias. The sequence goes on from NC_054497.1 coordinate 2,384,275, forward strand.
ATGCACACACACTCTCTCATACTTCACACACTCACACACACACACACTCACACACACTCACACACACTTTCTCATACTCACACACACTCACACACACTCTCTCATACTCACGCACTCTCACACACACTCTCTCATACTCACACACACTCACAAAAACACTCTCATAATCACGCACACTCTTTCATACTCACGCACACTCACACACATTCTCTCATACTCACACACACTCACACACACTCTCTCATACTCACACATACTCACACACACTCTCTCATACTCACGCACACTCACACACACTCTCTCCTACTCACACACACTCACACACACTCTCTCATACTCACACATACTCACACACTTTCTCTCATACTCACACACACTCACACACACTCTCTCATACTCACGCAGACACAGACACACTCACACTCACACACAGTCACACACACTATCTCATACTCGCCACACCCTCACACACACTCTCAAAATCACGCACACTCATACACAATCTCTCATACTCACACACACTCACACACACTCATACTCACACACAGTCACACACACTCACACACACTCACACACACTCTGTCATACTCACACACCCTCACATACACTCTCTCATACTCACACACACTCACACACAATCTCTCATACTCACGCACACTCACACACATTCTCTCTTACTCACACACATTCTCTCATACTCACGCACACTGACACGCACTCTCTCATATACACAATCACACACACTCTCTCATACTAGCACACACTCACACACAGTTTCTCACACTCACGCATACTCACTCACACTCGCACTCACACACAATCACACACACTTTCTCATACTCAATCACACTCACACACACTCTCTCATACTCACACACTCAAACACACTCTCTCATACTCACAGACACTCACACAAACTCTCTCATACTCACACACTCTCTCTTACTCACACTCACTCAAGCACACTCTCTGATAGTAACAAAAACTCACACACACTCTCTCATACTCGCACACATTCACACACACTCTCTCATACTCACACACACTCACACACGCCCTCTCATACTCACGCACACTCACGCACACTCTCTCATACACACACTCTCACACACAAACTCTCATACTCATGCACACACACGCTCTCTCATACTCACGCACACTCACACCAACTGTCTCATAAAAACACACACTCACACACACTTTCTTATACACAGGCTCACACACAATCTCTCATACTCATGCACACTCACACACTCTCGCACTCACACACACTCACACGCTCACTCACATAATCACACACTCTCACACACACTCTCTCATACTCACACACACTCACACACACTCTCATACTCACGCACACTCACACACACTCGCACTCTCACACACACACACTCTCTCATACTCACATACATTCACACACACTCTCTCATTTTCACACACACTTACACACACTCTCTCATAATCAAACACACTCTCACACTCTCTCATACTCACGCACACACACACACTCGCACTCGCACACACTCACACACACACTCTCATACTCACCACACCCTCGCACACACTCTCTCATAATCACACACACTCATACACGCTCTCTCATACTCACACACACTCACACGCACTCATACTCACACACATTCACACACGCTCACACACACTCTGTCATAATCACACACATTCACACACACTCTCTCATTCTCACACACACTCACACACACTCTCATACTCACCACACCCTCGCACACACACTCTCATAATCACGCACACTCATACACGCTCTCTCATACTCACACACACTCACACGCACTCATACTCACACACATTCACACACGCTCACACACACTCTGTCATAATCACACACATTCACACACACTCTCTCATTCTCACACACACTCACACACACTCTCATACTCACACACACTCTCTCATGCTCACACACACTCACACACACTCTCTCATACTCAAACACACTCACACACACTCTCTCATACTCACACACATTCACACACACACTCTCATAATCACACACACTCACACGTACTCTCTCATACTCACACACATTCACACACACTCTCTCATAATCACACACACTCACACGTACTCTCTCATACTCAAACACACTCACGCACCCTCTCTCATACTCTCGAACACACCCACACTCTCATACTCACGCAAACTCACACACACTCTCTCATACACACGCCCTCTCACACAAACACGCACTCACACACACTCACACACACCCTCTCATACTCACACACACTCACACACATTCTCTCATTCTCAAAAAGACTCACACACACTCTGTTATACTCACAGACATTCACACGCGCTCTCTCATACAAACACACACTCACACACACTCTCTCATACTCACACACCTTAACACACACTCACTCATAACCACGCACACTCACACACACTCTCTCAAACTCACACACACTCACACACACTCTCTCATACTCACACACACTCACAGCCACTCTCTCATACTCACACACACTCACCCACACTCTCTCATACTTCACACACTCACACACACTCACACACACTCACACACTCACACACACTCTCTCATACTCACACACACTCACACACAATATCTCATACTCACACACACACACACACTCACACACAATCTCTCATACTCACACACACTCACACACACTCTCTCACACTCACCCTCACAAATACTCTGTCATACTCACACACACTCACACACACTCTCTCATACTCACACACAATCACACACAGTCTCTATACTCAAGCACACTCACAGACACTCTATCATATTCAAACACACTGACACACACTCTCTCATACACACACTCACACACACTCTCTCACACTCACACACCCTCGCAAACACTCTTTCATACTCACACACACTCACACACACTCTCTAATACTCACACACACTCTCTCATACTCACGCACACTCACACACACTTTCGCATACTCACACACACTCACACACACTCTCTGATACTCTCACACAATCGCACACACTCTCTCATAATCACACACACACACACACTCTCTCGTACTCACACACACTTACACAAACTCTCATACTCACACACACTCACACACACACACTCTCTCATACTCACGCACATACACAAACTCGCACTCACACACACTCACACAAACCCTCTCATATTCACACACACTCACACACACTCTCTCATGCTCACACACACTCACACACTCTCTCGCATACTCACGCACAATCACTCACACTCCCACTCACACATACTTTCTCATAATCACGCAAAAAAACACACACTCTCTCACACTCACGCAAACTCACACACACTCTCTCATACTTCACACGCTCACACGCACTCACACACTCACACAAACTCACACACACTCTCTCATACTCACACACACTCACACACACTCTCTCACACTCACACACACTCACAAAAACACTCTCATAATCACACACACTCACACACACTCTCTCACACTCACACACCCTCACAAACACTCTTTCATACTCAGACATACTCACACACACTCTCTCATACTCACGCACACACACACTCTCTCCTACTCACATACACTCACACACACTCTCTCATATTCACACATACTGACACACATTCTCTCATACTCACACACACTCACACACACTCTCTCATACTCACACACAATCGCACACACTCTCTTATACTCAAGCACACTCACACACACTCTATCATACTCACACAAACTAACACACACTCTATCATACTCACACACACATTCTCATACTCACGCACACACACGCATACTCGCACTCACACACACTCACAAACACTCTCTCATACTCGCCACACACTCACTCACACTCGCTCATAATCACGCACACTCATACACAATCTCTCATACTCACACACACTCACACACACTCATACTCACACACAGTCACACACACTCACACACACTCATACACACTCTGTCATACACACCCTCACATACACTCTCTCATACTCACACACACTCACACACACTCTCTCATACGCACACACAATCACACACACTCTCTTATACTCAAGCACACTCACACACACTTTATCATACTCAAACACCCTCACACACACACTCTCATACTCACACATTCTCACACACACACTCTCATACTCAGACACACACACACACTGTCTCTCACTATTACGCATACTCACTCACACTCGCACTCACACACACTCACACACACTTTCTCATACTCACTCACACTCACACACACTCTCTCATACTCACACACACTCAAACACACTCTCTCATACTCACGCACACTCACACACAATCTCTCATACTCACACACACTCACGCACACTCTCTCATACTCACACACACTCACACACACTCTCTCATACTCACACACACACACACTCACATACACTCTCTCATACTCACACACACTCACACACACTCTCTCATACTCACGCACACTCACACACACTCTCTCATACTCACACACACTCATGCAAACTCTCTCATACTCACGCACGCTCACACACACTTTCTCATACACACACTCACACACACTCTCTCATACTCACACTCTCTCTCTCATACTCACACACACTCACCCACACTCTCTCATACTCACACACACTCACACACAATCTCTAATACTCACGCACACTCACACACACTTTCTCATACTCACACACACTCACACACACTCTCTGATACTCTCACACAATCACACACACTCTCTCATACTCACACACAGTCACACACACACTCTCTCATAAACACACACACACATACACACTCTCATACTCACACACACTCACACACACACACTCTCTCATACTCACGCACATACAAAAACTTGCACTCACACTCACTCACACACACTCACACACACTCACACACACTCACACACACTCACACACACTCTATCATACTCACACAAACTAACACACACTCTATCATACTCACACACACATTCTCATACTCACGCACACACACGCATACTCGCACTCACACACACTCACAAACACTCTCTCATACTCGCCACACACTCACTCACACTCGCTCATAATCACGCACACTCATACACAATCTCTCATACTCACACACACTCACACACACTCATACTCACACACAGTCACACACACTCACACACACTCATACACACTCTGTCATACACACCCTCACATACACTCTCTCATACTCACACACACTCACACACACTCTCTCATACGCACACACAATCACACACACTCTCTTATACTCAAGCACACTCACACACACTTTATCATACTCAAAACACCCTCACACACACACTCTCATACTCACACATTCTCACACACACACTCTCATACTCAGACACACACACACACTGTCTCTCACTATTACGCATACTCACTCACACTCGCACTCACACACACTCACACACACTTTCTCATACTCACTCACACTCACACACACTCTCTCATACTCACACACACTCAAACACACTCTCTCATACTCACACACACTCACACACAATCTCTCATACTCACACACACTCACACACACTCTCTCATACTCACACACACTCACACACACTCTCTCACACACACACACACTCACATACACTCTCTCATACTCACACACACTCACACACACTCTCTCATACTCACGCACTCTCACACACACTCTCTCATACTCACACACACTCACAAAAACACTCTCATAATCACGCACACTCTTTCATACTCACGCACACTCACACACATTCTCTCATACTCACACACACTCACACATACTCTCTCATACTCACACATACTCACACACACTCTCTCATACTCACGCACACTCACACACACTCTCTCCTACTCACACACACTCACACACACTCTCTCATACTCACACATACTCACACACTTTCTCTCATACTCACACACACTCACACACACTCTCTCATACTCACGCAGACACAGACACACTCGCACTCACACACAGTCACACACACTATCTCATACTCGCCACACCCTCACACACACTCTCTCATAATCACGCACACTCATACACAATCTCTCATACTCACACACACTCACACACACTCATACTCACACACAGTCACACACACTCAGACACACTCACACACACCCTGTCATACTCACACACCCTCACATACACTCTCTCATACTCACACACACTCACACACAATCTCTCATACTCACGCACACTCACACACGTTCTCTCTTACTCACACACATTCTCTCATACTCACGCACACTGACAGGCACTCTCTCATATACACAATCACACACACTCTCTCATACTAGCACACACTCACACACTGTTTCTCACACTCACGCATACTCACTCACACTCGCACTCACACACAATCACACACACTTTCTCATACTCAATCACACTCACACACACTCTCTCATACTCACACACTCAAACACACTCTCTCATACTCACAGACACTCACACACACTCTCTCATACTCACACACTCTCTCATACTCACACTCACTCAAGCACACTCTCTGATAGTAACAAAAACTCACACACACTCTCTCATACTCGCACACATTCACACACACTCTCTCATACTCACACACACTCACACACGCCCTCTCATACTCACGCACACTCACGCACACTCTCTCATACACACACACTCACACACAAACTCTCATACTCATGCACACACACACTCTCTCATACTCACGCACACTCACACCAACTCTCTCACAAAAACACACACTCACACACACTTTCTTATACACAGGCTCACACACAATCTCTCATACTCATGCACACTCACACACTCTCGCACTCACACACACTCACACACTCACTCACATAATCACACACTCTCACACACACTCTCTCATACTCACACACACTCACACACACTCTCATACCCACGCACACTCACACACACTCGCACTCTCACACACTCACACACACTCTCTCATACTCACACACATTCACACACACTCTCTCATACTCACACACACACACTCACTCGCACTCAAACACACTCACACACAATCTCTCATACTCACACACACTCTCTCATACTCACGCACACACACACACTCGCACTCGCACACACTCACACACACACTCTCATACTCACCACACCCTCACACACACTCTCTCATAATCACGCACACTCATACACACTCTCTCATACTCACACACACTCACACGCACTCATACTCACACACATTCACACACGCTCACACACACTCTGTCATAATCACACACATTCACACACACTCTCTCATTCTCACACACACTCACACACACTCTCATACTCACACACACTCTCTCATGCTCACACACACTCACACACACTTTCTCATACTCAAACACACTCACACACACTCTCTCATACTCACACACATTCACACACACTCTCTCATAATCACACACACTCACACGTACTCTCTCATACTCAAACACACTCACGCACCCTCTCTCATACTCTCGAACACACCCACACTCTCATACTCACGCAAACTCACACACACTCTCTCATACACACGCCCTCTCACACAAACACGCACTCACACACACTCACACACACCCTCTCATACTCACACACACTCACACACATTCTCTCATTCTCAAAAAGACTCACACACACTCTGTTATACTCACAGACATTCACACGCGCTCTCTCATACAAACACGCACTCACACACACTCTCTCATACTCACACACCTTAACACACACTCTCTCATAACCACGCACACTCACACACACTCTCTCAAACTCACACACACTCTCTCATACTCACACACAGTCGCACAAACTCACACACACTCACACACACTCTCTCATACTCACGCACACTCACACACACTCAATCATACTCACACACACATGCACTCTCTCATACTCACACACACTCTCTCATACTCACACACACTCACACACACTCTCTCATACTCACACACTCTCTCATACTCGCACACGTTCACGCACACTCTCTCATACTCACACAGACTCACACACATTCTCTCATACTCACACACACTCACACACACTCTCTCAAATGCATGCACACTCACGCACACTCTCTCATAATCACACACACACACTCTCTTTTACTCACACACACTCACACACTGTCTCTAACACTCACGCATACACACTCACACTTGCACTCACACACACTCACACACACTTACAACTCCCTTACAAACACACATTCTCTCATACTCACGCACACTCACACACACTCTCTCATACACACACTCACACACACTCTCTCATACTCATACACACTCAAACACTGTCTCTCACAATCACGCATACTCACTCACACTCGCACTCACACACACTCACACACACTTTCTCATACTCACTCACACTCACACACACTCACTCATACTCACACACACTCAAACACACTCTCTCATACTCACACACACTCACGCACACTCTCTCATACTCACACACACACACACACTCTCTCAAATGCACGCAGACTCACGCACACTCTCTCATAATCACACACACACTCTCTCTTTTACTCACACACACTCACACACGGTCTCTCACATTCACGCATACTCACTCACACTCGCACACACTCTGTCATCCTCACGCACACTCACACACACTCTCTCATACTCACACACACTCTCTCATACTCACACACACTCACACACACTCTCTTAAATGCACGCACACTCACGCACACTCTCTCATAATCACACACACACTCTCTCTTTTACTCACACACACTCACACACAGTCTCTCACACTCACGCATACTCACACACTCGCACTCACACACACTCACACATACTTTCTCATACTCACACTCACACACACTCCCTCATACTCACACACACTCACACACACTCTGTCATCCTCACGCACACTCACACACACTCTCTCATACTCACACACACTCACACACACTCTCTCATACTCACACACACTCACACATAGTCTCTCATATTCATACACACTCACACACACTTTCTCATACTCACACACACTCAAACACACTCTCTCATACTCACACACACTCACACACACACTCTCATACTCACACACACTCACACACACTCTCTAATACTCACACACATTCACACACAATCTCTCATACTCACACACAGTCACACACACTCTCTCATAAACCACACACACTCACACACACTCTCTCGTACTCACACACACTTACACACACTCTCATACACACACACACACACACACACACACACTCTCTCATACTCACACACACTCACACAAACTCTCTCATATTCACACACACACACACACTCTATCATGCTCACACACACTCACACACTCTCTCTCATACTCACGCACAATCACTCACACTCGCACTCACACACACTCACACACACTTTCTAATAATCATGCACACTCACACACACTCTCTCACTCTCACACTCACACATATTCTCTCATACTCACACACACTCACACACACTCTCTCATACTTCACACACTCACACACACTCAAACACACTCACACACTCACACACACTCTCTCATACACACACACAATCACACACAATCTCTCATACTCACACACAATCACACACACTCTCTTATACTCAAACACACTCACACACACTCTCTCATACTCACACATTCTCACACACACACTCTCATACTCAGACACACACACACAGTCTCTCATTCTCACACACACTCACACAAACTCTCTCTTACTCACACACACTCTCTCATACTCACACGCACTGACACACACTCTCATACTCACACACACTCACACACTGTCTCTCACAATCACGCATACTCACTCACACTCGTACTCACACACACTCACACACCTTCTCATACTCACTCACACTCACACACACTCTCTCATACTCACACACACTCAAACATACTCTCTCATACTCACGCACACTCACACACACTCTCTCATACTCACACAAACTCACGCACACTCTCTCATACTCACACACACTCACACACACTCTCTCATACTCACACACTCACACACACTCACACACACTCTCTCATACTCACACACACTCACACACAATATCTCATACTCCCACACACTCACACACACTCTCTCATTCTCACACACACTCACACACACTCTGTCATCCTCACGCACAATCACACACACTCTCTCATACTCACACACACTCACACACACTCTCTCATACTCACACACACTCACACACTCTCTCTCATACTCACACACACTCACACACGCTCTCCCATACTCACACACACTCACACACACTCTCTCATACTCACACACACTCACACACACTCTCTAATACTCCCACACACTCACACACACTCTCTCATACTCACAGACACTCACACACACTCTCTCATACTCACACACAGTCGCACACACTCACACACACTCACACACACTCTCTCATACTAAAGCAAGCACACACACACTCTCTCATACTCACACACACACACACACACTCTCTCATACTCACACACACTCACACACACTCTCTCATACTCCCACTCACTCAATCACACTCTCTGATACTAACAAAAACTCACACACACTCTCTCATACTCACACACACTCACACACACTCTCTCATACTCACACACACTCACACACACTCTCTCATACTCACACACACTCACACACACTCTCTCATACTCACACACACTCACACACACTCTCTCATACTCACACACTCACACACACTCACACACACTCTCTCATACTCACACACACTCACACACAATATCTCATACTCCCACACACTCACACACACTCTCTCATTCTCACACACACTCACACACACTCTGTCATCCTCACGCACAATCACACACACTCTCTCATACTCACACACACTCACACACACTCTCTCATACTCACACACACTCACACATAGTCTCTCATACTCACACACACTCACACACACTCTCTCATACTCACACACACTCACACACACTCTCTCATACTCACACACACTCACACACACTCTCTAATACTCCCACACACTCACACACACTCTCTCATACTCAAATACAGTCACACACACTCTCTCATAAACACACACACACTCACACAAACTCTATCATGCTCACACACACTCACACAATCTCTCTCATACTCACGCACAATCACTCACACTCACACTCACACACACTCACATACACTTTCTAATAATCATGCACACTCACACACACTCTCTCACTCTCACGCATACTCACACACACTCACAGCCACTCTCTCATACTCACACACACTCACACACACTCTCTCATACTTCACACACTCACACACACTCACACACACTCACACACTCACACACACTCTCTCATACTCACACAAACTCACACACACTCTCTCATACTTCACACACTCACACACACTCACACACTCTCACACACTCTCTCATACTCATACACACTCACGCACACTCACACACACTCTCCCATACTTCACACACTCACACACACTCACACACACTCACACACTCACACACACTCTCTCATACTCACACACACTCACACACACTCACACACACTCTCTCATACTCACACACACTCACAAAAACTCTCTCATACTCACGCACAATCACACACATTCTCTCATACTCACACATACTCACACACACTCTCTCATACTCACACATACTCACACACACTCTCTCATACTCACACATACTTACACACACTCTCTCATACTCACACATACTCACACACACTCTCTCATACTCACGCACACTCACACACACTCTCTCATACTCACACACACTCACACAAAGTCTCTCATACTCACACATAATCAGACACACTCTCTCATATTCACACACAGTCGCACAAACTCACACACACTCACACAAACTCTCTCATACTCATACTCGCTCTCTCATACTAACACACACTCACACACACTCTCTCATACTAACACACTCTCTCATACTCACACTCACTCAAGCACACTCTCTGATAGTAACAAAAACTCACACACACTCTCTCATACTCACACAGAATCACACACACTCTCTCATAATCACGCACAGTCACGCACACTCTCTCATAATCACGCACACTCACGCACACTCTCTCATACTCACACACACTCACACACACTTTCTTATAAACAGCCTCACACACACTCTCTCATACTCATGCACACCCACACACACTCTCACTCACACACACTCACACACTCTCTCTCATAATCACACACTCTCACACACACTCTCTCATACTCACACACACTCACACACACTCTCTCATACTCACGCACACTCACACACACTCTCTCATACTCACACACACTTACACACACTCTCTCATACTCAAACACACTCACACACACTCTCTCATACTCACACACACTCCCTCATACTCACGCACACACACACACACTCGCACACACACACACTCACACACACTCTCTCATACTCGCTACACCCTCACACACACTCTCTCATAATCACGCACACTCACACACACTCTCTCATACTCACACACACTCACACGCACTCATACTCACACACAGTCACACCCACTCACACACAATCACACACACACTGTCATACTCACACACATTCGCTCACACTCTCTCATAATCACAAACACTCACACACACTCTCTCATTCTCACACACACTCACACACACACTCTCATACTCACACACACTCTCTCATACTCACACACACTCACACACACTCTCTCATACTCAAACACACTCACACACACTCTCTGATACTCACACACACTCTCTCATACTCACAAACACTCACACGTACTCTCTCATACTCACGGACATTCACACACCCTCTCTCATACTCACACGTACTCACACACACTTACACGTACTCACACACACTCACACACACTCCCTCATACTCGCACACACTCAAACACACTCTTTCATAATCACGCACACTCACACACACTCTCTCATACTCACACACACTCACACTCACTCTCTCATACTCACGCACACTCTCACACACTCTCTCATACTCACACCAACTCACACACACTCATTCATGCTCACGCACACTCACACACACTCTCTCATACTCACACACACTCACACACACTCTCTCATACTCACACTCAATCACACACACTCACAAACATTCTCTCAAACTCACGCACACTTACACACACACACACACTCCCACACAGACTCTCAGACTCACACACACTCACACACAATCTCTCATACTCACACACACTCACACACACTCTCTCATAGTCACACACACTCACACACAATCTCTCATACTCACACACACTCACAAACTCTCTCTCATACTCACACACACTCACTCACACTCGCACTCACACACACTCTCTCTTAATCACTCACACTCACACACACTCTCTCATACTCGCAAACACTCACATACACTCTCATACTCACACACGCTCACACAGAATCTCTCATACTCACACACAATCACACACAATCTCTCAGACTCACACACAATCACACACACTCTCTCATACTCACACTCAATCACACACACTCACAAACATTCTCTCAAACTCACGCACACACACACACTCGCACTCGCACACACTCACACACACACTCTCATACTCACCACACCCTCACACACACTCTCTCATAATCACGCACACTCATACACACTCTCTCATACTCACACACACTCACACGCACTCATACTCACACACATTCACACACGCTCACACACACTCTGTCATAATCACACACATTCACACACACTCTCTCATTCTCACACACACTCACACACACTCTCATACTCACACACGCTCACACAGAATCTCTCATACTCACACACAATCACACACAATCTCTCAGACTCACACACACTCACACACAATCTCTCATACTCACACACACTTACACACACTCTCTCATACTCACACACACTCACACAGTCTCTCATACTCACGCACACTCACTCACACTCGCACTCACACACACTCACACACACTCTCTCGTACTCACACCCACACACACACTCTCTCACACTCGCACACATTCACACACACTCTCTCATACTCACACATGCTGACACAACATCTCTCATCCTCACACACAATCACACGCATTCTCTCATACTCACACACACGCACACACTCTCTCTCATACTCACGCACACTCACGCAGACTCTCTCATACTCACGCACACTCACAAAGACTCTTTCATACCCACACACACTCACACACACTCTCTCATACTCACGCTCACACACACACTCGCACTCACACACACTCACACACACTCTCTCATACTCACATACACTCACACACTCTCTCTCATACTCACGCAAACTCACTCACATTCGCACTCACACACACTCCCACACACTCTCTCATACTCACACACACTCTGTCATACTCGCACACACTCACACACACTCTCTCATACTCACACACCCTCACACACAATCTCTCATACTCACACATACTCACACACACTCTCTCATACTCACACACACTCACACACATTCTCTCATACTCACGCACACTCACACAGACTCTCTCATACTCACGCACATTCACACAGACTCTTTCATACTCACGCACACGCACACACACTTTCTCATACACACACACACATACACACTCTCATACTCACACACACTCACACACTCTCTCTCATACTCACAACCACTCACTCACTCACACTCGCACTCACACACACTCACACACACACTCTCTCATCCTCGCATACTCTCACACACACTCTCTCATACTCACACACTCTCACACACAATCTCTCATACTCACACACAATCACACACAATCTCTGATAGTCACACACACTCACACACACACTCTCATACTCACACACACTCACACACATTCTCTCATACTCACACACACTCACACACACTCTCTCATACTCACACACACTCACACACACTCTCTCCTACTCACACACATTGACACACACTCACACACATTCACACACACTCACACACACTCACACACACTCTCTCATACTCACACACACACACACACTCTCTCATACTCACACACATTGACACACACTCACACACATTCACACACACTCACACACACTCACACACACTCTCTCATACTCACACACACTCACGCACTCTCTCTCATACTCACGCACACTCACACACACTCGCATTCACACACACTCACGCACTCTCTCGTACTCACACACACTCACACAGACTCTCTCATACTCGCAAACACTCACACACACTCTCTCATACTCACACACGCTCACACACAATCTCTCATACTCACACACAATCAAACACCATATCTCAGACTCATACACACTCACACACACTCTCTCATAATCACACACACTCACACACAATCTATCGTACTCACACACAATTACACACACTCTCTCATACTCACACACACTCACACACATTCTCTCATACTCACACACAATCACACACAATCTCTCATAGTCACACACACTCACACACACACTCTCATACTCACACACACTCACACACATTCTCTCATACTCACACACAATCACACAGACTCTCTCATACTCACGCACACTCACACAGATTCTTTCATACTCACGCACACGCACACACACTTTCTTATACACATACACAAAAACACTCTCTCTTACTCACACCAACTCACACACACTCATTCATGCTCACACACACTCACACACACTCTATCATACTCACACACACTCAACAAACTCTCTCATACTCACGCACTCTCACACACACTCTCTCATACTCACACACACTCACACACACTCTCTCATGCTCACACTCAATCACACACACTCACACACATTCTCTCATACTCACGCACACTTACACACACACACACTCCCACACAGACTCTCAGACTCACACACACTCACACACACTCTCTCATACTCACACACACCCACACACACTCTCTCATAGTCACACACACTCACACACACTCTCTCATACTCACACACACTCACACACACTCACACACTCACACACACTCTCTCATACTCACACAAACTCACACACACTCTCTCATACTTCACACACTCACACACACTCACACACACTCACACACTCTCACACACTCTCTCATACTCACACACACTCACGCACACTCACACACACTCTCCCATACTTCACACACTCACACACACTCACACACACTCACACACTCACACACACTCTCTCATACTCACACACACTCACACACACTCACACACACTCTCTCATACTCACACACACTCACAAAAACTCTCTCATACTCACGCACAATCACACACATTCTCTCATACTCACACATACTCACACACACTCTCTCATACTCACACATACTCACACACACTCTCTCATACTCACACATACTCACACACACTCTCTCATACTCACACATACTCACACACACTCTCTCATACTCACGCACACTCACACACACTCTCTCATACTCACACACACTCACACAAAGTCTCTCATACTCACACATAATCAGACACACTCTCTCATATTCACACACAGTCGCACAAACTCACACACACTCACACAAACTCTCTCATACTCATACTCGCTCTCTCATACTAACACACACTCACACACACTCTCTCATACTAACACACTCTCTCATACTCACACTCACTCAAGCACACTCTCTGATAGTAACAAAAACTCACACACACTCTCTCATGCTCGCACACTTTCACACACACTCTCTCATACTCACACAGAATCACACACACTCTCTCATAATCACGCACAGTCACGCACACTCTCTCATAATCACGCACACTCACGCACACTCTCTCATACTCACACACACTCACACACACTTTCTTATAAACAGCCTCACACACACTCTCTCATACTCATGCACACCCACACATACTCTCACTCACACACACTCACACACTCTCTCTCATAATCACACACTCTCACACACACTCTCTCATACTCACACACACTCACACTCACTCGCTCATACTCACGCACACTCACACACACTCTCTCATACTCACACACACTTACACACACTCTCTCATACTCAAACTCACTCACACACATTCTCTCATACTCACACACACTCCCTCATACTCACGCACACACACACACACTCGCACTCACACACACTCACACACACTCTCTCATACTCGCTACACCCTCACACACACTCTCTCATAATCACGCACACTCACACACACTCTCTCATACTCACACACACTCACACGCACTCATACTCACACACAGTCACACCCACTCACACACAATCACACACACACTGTCATACTCACACACATTCGCTCACACTCTCTCATAATCACAAACACTCACACACACTCTCTCATTCTCACACACACTCACACACACACTCTCATACTCACACACACTCTCTCATACTCACACACACTCACACACACTCTCTCATACTCAAACACACTCACACACACTCTCTGATACTCACACACACTCTCTCATACTCACAAACACTCACACGTACTCTCTCATACTCACGGACATTCACACACCCTCTCTCATACTCACACGTACTCACACACACTTACACGCACTCACACACACTCACACACACTCCCTCATACTCGCACACACTCAAACACACTCTTTCATAATCACGCACACTCACACACACTCTCTCATACTCACACACACTCACACTCACTCTCTCATACTCACGCACACTCTCACACACTCTCTCATACTCACACCAACTCACACACACTCATTCATGCTCACGCACTCTCACACACACTCTCTCATACTCACACACACTCACACACACTCTCTCATACTCACACTCAATCACACACACTCACAAACATTCTCTCAAACTCACGCACACTTACACACACACACACACTCCCACACAGACTCTCAGACTCACACACACTCACACACAATCTCTCATACTCACACACACTCACACACACTCTCTCATAGTCACACACACTCACACACAATCTCTCATACTCACACACACTCACAAACTCTCTCTCATACTCACACACACTCACTCACACTCGCACTCACACACACTCTCTCTTAATCACTCACACTCACACACACTCTCTCATACTCGCAAACACTCACATACACTCTCATACTCACACACGCTCACACAGAATCTCTCATACTCACACACAATCACACACAATCTCTCAGACTCACACACACTCACACACACTCTCTCATACTCACACTCAATCACACACACTCACAAACATTCTCTCAAACTCACGCACACTTACACAGACACACACACTCCCACACAGACTCTCAGACTCACACACACTCACACACACTCTCTCATACTCACACACACCCACACACACTCTCTCATAGTCACACACACTCACACACACTCTCTCATACTCACACACACTCACAAACTATCTCTCATACTCACACACACTCACTCACACTCGCACTCACACACACTCTCTCTTAATCACTCACACTCACACACACTCTCTCATACTCGCAAACACTCACATACACTCTCATACTCACACACGCTCACACAGAATCTCTCATACTCACACACAATCACACACAATCTCTCAGACTCACACACACTCACACACAATCTCTCATACTCACACACACTTACACACACTCTCTCATACTCACACACACTCACACAGTCTCTCATACTCACGCACACTCACTCACACTCGCACTCACACACACTCACACACACTCTCTCGTACTCACACCCACACACACACTCTCTCACACTCGCACACATTCACACACACTCTCTCATACTCACACATGCTGACACATCTCTCATCCTCACACACAATCACACGCATTCTCTCATACTCACACACACGCACACACTCTCTCTCATACTCACGCACACTCACGCAGACTCTCTCATACTCACGCACACTCACAAAGACTCTTTCATACCCACACACACTCACACACACTCTCTCATACTCACGCTCACACACACACTCGCACTCACACACACTCACACACACTCTCTCATACTCACATACACTCACACACTCTCTCTCATACTCACGCAAACTCACTCACATTCGCACTCACACACACTCCCACACACTCTCTCATACTCACACACACTCTGTCATACTCGCACACACTCACACACACTCTCTCATACTCACACACGCTCACACACAATCTCTCATACTCACACATACTCACACACACTCTCTCATACTCACACACACTCACACACATTCTCTCATACTCACGCACACTCACACAGACTCTCTCATACTCACGCACATTCACACAGACTCTTTCATACTCACGCACACGCACACACACTTTCTCATACACACACACACATACACACTCTCATACTCACACACACTCACACACTCTCTCTCATACTCACAACCACTCACTCACTCACACTCGCACTCACACACACTCACACACACACACACACTCTCTCATCCTCGCATACTCTCACACACACTCTCTCATACTCACACACTCTCACACACAATCTCTCATACTCACACACAATCACACACAATCTCTGATAGTCACACACACTCACACACACACTCTCATACTCACACACACTCACACACATTCTCTCATACTCACACACACTCACACACACTCTCTCATACTCACACACACTCACACACACTCTCTCCTACTCACACACATTGACACACACTCACACACATTCACACACACTCACACACACTCACACACACTCTCTCATACTCACACACACACACACACTCTCTCATACTCACACACATTGACACACACTCACACACATTCACACACACTCACACACACTCACACACACTCTCTCATACTCACACACACTCACGCACTCTCTCTCATACTCACGCACACTCACACACACTCGCATTCACACACACTCACGCACTCTCTCGTACTCACACACACTCACACAGACTCTCTCATACTCGCAAACACTCACACACACTCTCTCATACTCACACACGCTCACACACAATCTCTCATACTCACACACAATCAAACACCATATCTCAGACTCATACACACTCACACACACTCTCTCATAATCACACACACTCACACACAATCTATCGTACTCACACACAATTACACACACTCTCTCATACTCACACACACTCACACACATTCTCTCATACTCACACACAATCACACACAATCTCTCATAGTCACACACACTCACACACACACTCTCATACTCACACACACTCACACACATTCTCTCATACTCACACACAATCACACAGACTCTCTCATACTCACGCACACTCACACAGATTCTTTCATACTCACGCACACGCACACACACTTTCTTATACACATACACAAAAACACTCTCTCTTACTCACACCAACTCACACACACTCATTCATGCTCACACACACTCACACACACTCTATCATACTCACACACACTCAACAAACTCTCTCATACTCACGCACTCTCACACACACTCTCTCATACTCACACACACTCACACACACTCTCTCATGCTCACACTCAATCACACACACTCACACACATTCTCTCATACTCACGCACACTTACACACACACACACTCCCACACAGACTCTCATACTCACACACACTCACTCACACTCGCACTCACACACACTCACACACACTCTCTCGTACTCACTCACACTCACACACACTCTCTCATACTCACACACACTCACACACTCTCTCTCATACTCACGCACACTCACTCACACTCGCACTCACACACACTCACACACACTCTCTCGTACTCACACCCACACACACACTCTCTCACACTCGCACACATTCACACACACTCTCTCATACTCACACACGCTGACACAAAATCTCTCATACTCAAACACAATCACACACACTCTCTCATACTCACACACACTCACACACACTCTCTCATACTCACGCTCACACACACACTCGCACTCACAAACACTCACACACACTCTCTCATACTCACGCAAACTCACACACACTCGCACTCACCCACACTCACACACAATCTCTCGTACTCACACACACACACACACACACTCTGTCATACTCGCACACACTCACACACACTCTCTCATACTCACACACACTCACACACATTCTCTCATACTCACGCACATTCACATAGACTCTTTCATACTCACGCACACTCACACACACTTTCTCATACACACACACACATACACACTCTCATACTCACACACACTCACACACACTCTCTCATACTCACAACCACTCACTCACTCACACTCGCACTCACACACACTCACACATACTCACACACACTCTCTTGTACTCATACACACTCACACACACTCTCTCATCGTTGCATACACTCACACACACTCTCTCATACTCACACACTCTCACACACAATCTCTCGTACTCACACACAATCACACACAATCTCTGATAGTCACACACACTCACACACACACTCTCATACTCACACACACTCACACAGACTCTTTCATACTCACGCACACTCACACACACTTTCTCATACACAAACACAAAAACACTCCCTCATACTCTCACACACTCACACACACTCGCACTCACACACACACCCACTCTCTCATACTCACACACATTGACACACACTCTCTCATACTCACACACACTCACACACACTCGCCCTCACACACCCTCGCCCACACTCTCTCATACTCACACACACTCACACACACTCTCTCATACTCAAACACACTCACACACTCTCTCTCATACTCACGCACACTCACTCACACTCGCATTCACACACACTCTCTCGTACTCACACGCACTCACACACACTCTCTCATACTCGCAAACACTCACACACACTCTCTCATACTCACACACGCTCACACACAATCTCTCAGACTCATACACACACACACACTCTCTCATACTCACACACTCTCACACACACTCTCTCATACGCACGCACACACACACACTCTCTCATACTCACGCGCACTCACACACACAAACTCATACTCACACACACTCACACACACTCGCACTCACACACACTCACACACACTCTCTCGTACTCACACACATTAAAACACACTCTCTCATAATCACACACACACTCACACACACTGGCCCTCGCACACCCTTGCACATATTCTCTCATACTCACACACACTCACACATACTCACACAAACTCTCTCATACTCACACACACTCACACACAATCTCTCATACTCAGACACACTTACACACACTCTCTCATGCCCACACAAACTCACACATACTCTCTCATACTCACGCACACACACACACTCGCACTCACACATACTCACCCACACTCTCTCATATTCACACACACTCACACAGACTCTCTCATACTCACGCACACTCACAAACACTCATACTCACACACACTCACAGACACTCTCTCATACTCACAGACACACACGCACTCTCTCATACTCACACACACTTACACGCACTCACACACACTCACACACACTCCCTCATACTCGCACACACTCAAACACACTCTTTCATAATCACGCACACTCACACACACTCTCTCATATTCACACACACTCTCACACACTCTCTCATACTCACACACCCTCACACACACTCTCTCATACTCACACACAGTCGCACACACTCACACACACTCACACACACTCTCTCATACTAAAGCAAGCACACACACACTCATACTCACACACACTCACACACACTCTCTCATACTCACAGACACTCACCCACACTCTCTCATACTTACACACTCTCTCATACTCACACTCACTCAATCAGACTCTCTGATACTAACAAAAACTCACACACAATCTCTCATACTCACACATTCACACACACTCTCTCATACTCACACACACTCACACATACTCACACAAACTCTCTCATACTCACACACACTCACACTCACTCTCTCATATTCACGCACACTCACACACACTCTCTCATACTCACGCACACTCACAAACACTCTCACATACTCACACACACTCACACACACTCTCTCATACTCACAGACGCTCAACACACTCTCTCATATTCACACACACTCACACACACTCTCTCATACTCACGCACACTCACAAACACTCTCACATACTCACACACACTCACACACACTCTCTCATACTCACACACACTCACACACACACTCTCATACTTACAGACACACACACACTCTATCATACTCACAGACGCTCAACACACTCTCTCATACTCACGCACACTCACACACACTATCTCATACTCACACAGACTCCCACACACTCTCTCGTACTCGCGCTCACACACATTTTCTCATACACATACCCACACTCACTCTCTCATACTCACACACACTCACACACAGTCTCTCATACTCACGCTCACACACACACTCGCAATCACACACACTCACACACACTCTCTCATACTCACACACACACACACTCTCTCTCATAATCACGCACACTCACTCACACTCGCACTCACACACACTCATACACACTCTCTCGTACTCACACCCACACACAAACTCTCTCACACTCGCACACACTCACACACACTCTCTCATACTCACACACACGCACACACTCTCTCTCATACTCACACACACTCACACACATTCTCTCATACTCACGCACACTCACACACACTCTCTCATACTCACGCACACACACAGACTCTCTCATACTCACGCACACACACAAAGACTCTTTCATACCCACACACACTCACACACACTCTCTCATACTCACGCTCACACACACACTCGCACTCACACAAACTCACACACACTCTCTTGTACTCACACACACTCACACACAATCTCTCACATTCGCACTCACACACTCTCCCACACACTCTCTTGTACTCACACACACTCACACACAATCTCTCATACTCACACACAATCACACACAATCTCTCATACTCACACATACTCACACACACTCTCTCATACTCACGCACACTCACACAGACTCTCTCATACTCACGCACACTCACACAGACTCTTTCATACTCACGCACACTCACACACAATTTCTCATACACATACACACATACACACTCTCATACTCACACACACTCACACACACTCGCACTCACACACACTCACACACTGTCATACTCACACACATTCACACACACTCTCTCATATTCACACACACTCACACACACTCGCCCTCACACACCCTCGCACACACTCTCTCATACTCACACACACTCACACACACTCACACACACTCACACACAATCTCTCATACTCACACACACTCACCCACACTCTCTCATACTCACACACACTCACACAATCTCTCTATACTCACGCACACTCACTCAAAATAGCACTCTCACACACTCAGACACACTCTCTCATACTCACACACACTCCCGCACACTCTCTCATACTCACACACAATCACATACATTCTCTCATACTCACGCACACTCACACACAATCTCTCATACTCACACACACTCACACACTCTCTCTCATACTCACACACACTTACACACACTCTCTCATGCCCACACACACTCACACACACTCTCTCATACTCACGCACACACTCACACTCGCTCTCACACATACTCACACACACTCTCTCATATTCACACACTCTCACACATTCTCTCATACTCACGCCCACTCACACACATTCTCTCATTCACGCACACTCACCCACACTCCCTCATACTCACGCACACTCACACACACTCCCTCATACTCACGCACACTCACTCACACTCTCTCATACTCATGCACACTCACACACACACTCTCATAATCACGCACATTCACACACACTCGCACTCACACACTCACACACACTCTCTCATACTCACACACACTTACACACACTCTCTCATACTCACACACACTCACACACACTCACACACCTCTCTCATACTCACACACACTTGCACACACACACACACACTCACACACACTCACACACAGTCTCTCATTCTCACACACACTCACACACACTCTCTCATACTCACACACACTCACACACACTCTCTCGTACTCAACACACTTACACACACTCTCTCATATTCACACACACTCACACACACTCTCTCATGCTCACGCTCACACACACACTCGCACTCACACATACTCACACACACTCTCTCATACTCACACACACTCACACACTCTCTCTCATACTCACGCCCATCACTCACACTCGCGCTCTCACACACTCACACACACTCTCTCATACTCACGCACACTCACGCACACTCTCTCATACTCACACACACTCACACACAGTCCCTCATACTCACACACAGTCACACACACTCGCACTCACACACACTCACACACACTCTCTCATACTCACACACACTCACACACACCCTCTCATTCTCACACACACTCACACACACTCTCTCATACTCACGCTCACACACACACTCGCACTCACACATACTCACACACACTCTCTCATGCTCACACACACTCACACACATTCTCTCATACTCACACACACTCACACACACTCTCTCATACTCACACTCACACACACTCTTTCATGCTCACGCACACTCACACACACTTTCTCATACACTCACACACACTCTCTCATACTCACACACACTCACACACACTCTCTCATACTCACACACACTCGCCCTCACACACACTCGCACACACTCTCTCATGCTCACACACACTCACACACACTCACCCACACTCTCTCATACTCACACACACTCACACGCACTCTCTCATACTCACACACACTCACACACACTATCTCGTACTCACACACACCTTACACACACTCTCTCATGCTCACACACACTCACATACACTATCTCGTACTCACACACACCTTACACACTCTCTCATATTCACACACACTCACACACACTCTCTCATACTCACACACATTCACACATTCTCTCTCATACTCACGCACACTCACTCACACTCGCACTCACACACACTCACACACTCTCTCATACTCACACACACTCACACACACTCTCTCATACTCACGCACACTCACACACACTTTCTCATACACACACACACATACACACTCTCATACTCACACACACTCACACACACTCGCACTCACACACACTCACACACACTCTGTCATACTCACACACATTCACAAACACTCTCTCATATTCACACACACTCACACACACTCGCCCTCACACACCCTCGCACACACTCTCTCATACTCACACACACTCACACACACTCACACACACTCACACACAATCTCTCATACTCACACACACTCACACACTCTCTCTCATACTCACACACACTTACACACACTCTCTCATACTCACGCTCACACACACACTCGCACTCACACATGCTCACACACACTCTCTCATACTCACACACACTCACACACTCTTTCTCATACTCACGCACATCACTCACACTCGCGCTCACACGCACTCACACACACTCTTTCATATTCACACACACTCACAAACACTCTCTCATACTCGCACACCCTCACAAACACTCTCTCATACTCACACACACTCACACACAATCTCTCATACTCACACACACTCTCTCATACTCACGCACACTCACAAACACTCTCACATACTCACACACACTCACACACACTCTCTCATACTCACAGACGCTCAACACACTCTCTCATATTCACACACACTCACACACACTCTCTCATACTCACGCACACTCCCACACACTCTCTCATACTCACGCTCACACACATTTTCTCATACACATACCCACACTCACTCTCTCATACTCACACACACTCACACACAGTCTCTCATACTCACGCTCACACACACACTCGCAATCACACACACTCACACACACTCTCTCATACTCACACACACTCACACACTCTCTCTCATAATCACGCACACTCACTCACACTCGCACTCACACACACTCATACACACTCTCTCGTACTCACACCCACACACACACTCTCTCACACTCGCACACACTCACACACACTCTCTCATACTCACACACATGCACACACTCTCTCTCATACTCACACACACTCACACACACTCTCTCACACTCACGCACACTCACACAGACTCTCTCATACTCACGCACACACACAAAGACTCTTTCATACCCACACACACTCATACACACTCTCTCATACTCACGCTCACACACACACTCGCACTCACACAAACTCACACACACTCTCTCACACTCGCACACACTCACACACACTCTCTCATACTCACACACATGCACACACTCTCTCTCATACTCACACACACTCACACACACTCTCTCATACTCACGCACACTCACACAGACTCTCTCATACTCACGCACACACACAAAGACTCTTTCATACCCACACACACTCATACACACTCTCTCATACTCACGCTCACACACACACTCGCACTCACACAAACTCACACACACTCTCTCATACTCACATACACTCACACACTCTCTCTCATACTCACGCACACTCACTCACATTCGCACTCACACACACTCCCACACACTCTCTTGTACTCACACACACTCACACACAATCTCTCATACTCACACACAATCACACACAATCTCTCATACTCACACATACTCACACACACTCTCTCATACTCACGCACACTCACACAGACTCTCTCATACTCACGCACACTCACACAGACTCTTTCATACTCACGCACACTCACACACAATTTCTCATACACGTACACACATACACACTCTCATACTCACACACACTCACACACACTCGCACTCACACACACTCACACACTGTCATACTCACACACATTCACACACACTCTCTCATATTCACACACACTCACACACACTCGCCCTCACACACCCTCGCACACACTCTCTCATACTCACACACACTTACACACACTCACACACACTCACACACAATCTCTCATACTCACACACACTCACCCACACTCTCTCATACTCACACACACTCACACAATCTCTCATACTCACGCACACTCACTCAAAATAGCACTCTCACACACTCAGACACACTCTCTCATACTCACACACACTCCCGAACACTCTCTCATACTCACACACAATCACATACATTCTCTCATACTCACGCACACTCACACACAATCTCTCATACTCACACACACTCACACACTCTCTCTCATACTCACACACACTTACACACACTCTCTCATGCCCACACACACTCACACACACTCTCTCATACTCACGCACACACTCACACTCGCTCTCACACATACTCACACACACTCTCTCATATTCACACACACTCACCCACACTCTCTCATATACACACACTCTCACACAATCTCTCATACTCACGCACACTCACTCAAAATAGAACTCTCACACACTCAGACACCCTCTCTCATACTCACACACACTCACCCACACTCTCTCATACTCACACACAATGACATACATTCTCTCATACTCACGCACACTCACCCACACTCCCTCATACTCACGAACACTCACACACACTCCCTCATACTCACGCACACTCACTCACACTCTCTCATACTCATGCACACTCACACACACACTCTCATAATCACGCACATTCACACACACTCGCACTCACACACTCACACACACTCTCTCATACTCACACACACTCACACACACTCTCTCATACTCACACACACTCACACACCTCTCTCATACTCACACACACTTGCACACACTCACACACACTCACACACACTCACACACAGTCTCTCATTCTCACACACACTCACACACACTCTCTCATACTCACACACACTCACACACACTCTCTCGTACTCAACACACTTACACACACTCTCTCATATTCACACACACTCACACACACTCTCTCATGCTCACGCTCACACACACACTCGCACTCACACATACTCACACACACTCTCTCATACTCACACACACTCACACACTCTCTCTCATACTCACGCACATCACTCACACTCGCGCTCTCACACACTCACACACACACTCTCATACTCACGCACACTCACGCACACTCTCTCATACTCACACACACTCACACACATTCTCTCATACTCACGCACAGTCACACACACTCTTTCATGCTCACGCACACTCACACACACTCTCTCATACACTCACACACACACTCTCTCTCATACTCACACACCCTCACACACAGTCTCTCATACTCACACACAGTCACACACACTCGCACTCACACACACACACACAATCTCTCATACTCACACACACTCACACACACCCTCTCATTCTCACACACACTCACACACACTCTCTCATACTCTCACACACTCACACACACTCTCTCATACTCACGCTCACACACACACTCGCACTCACACATACTCACACACACTCTCTCATGCTCACACACACTCACACACATTCTCTCATACTCACGCACACTCACACACACTTTCTCATACACTCACACACACTCTCTCATACTCACACACACTCACACACACTCTCTCATACTCACACACACTCGCCCTCACACACACTCGCACACACTCTCTCATGCTCACACACACTCACACACACTCACACACACTCTCTCATACTCACACACACTCACACGCACTCTCTCATACTCACACACACTCACACACACTATCTCGTACTCACACACACCTTACACACACTCTCTCATATTCACACACACTCACACACACTCTCTCATACTCACACACACTCACACACTCTCTCTCATACTCACGCACACTCACTCACACTCGCACTCACACACACTCACACACTCTCTCATACTCACACACACTCACACACACTCTCTTACTCACGCACACTCACACACACTTTCTCATACACACACACACATACACACTCTCATACTCACACACACTCACACACACTCGCACTCACACACACTCACACACACTCTGTCATACTCACACACATTCACAAACACTCTCTCATATTCACACACACTCACACACACTCGCCCTCACACACCCTCGCACGCACTCTCTCATACTCACACACACTCACACACACTCACACACAATCTCTCATACTCACACACACTCACACACTCTCTCTCATACTCACACACACTTACACACACTCTCTCATGCCCACACACACTCACACACACTCTCTCATACTCACGCTCACACACACACTCGCACTCACACATGCTCACACACACTCTCTCATACTCACACACACTCACACACTCTTTCTCATACTCACGCACATCACTCACACTCGTGCTCACACACACTCACACACACTCTCTCATATTCACACACACTCACAAACACTCTCTCATACTCGCACACCCTCACAAACACTCTCTCATACTCACACACACTCACACACAATCTCTCATACTCACACACACTCTCTCATACTCACACACACTCTCACACACTCTCTCATTCTCACGAACACTCACACACACTCTCTCATACTCACGCACACTCACACACACTCTCTCATACTCACACACACTCACACACACTCTCTCATACTCACGCACACTCACACACACTCTCTCATACTCACGCACTCTCACAAACACTCTCTCATACTCACTCACACACACACACTCTCTCATACTCTCGCACACTCACACACACTCTCTCATACTCACACACCATCACACACACTCTCTCATACTTACACACACTCACACACACTCTCTCATTCTCATGCACACTCACAAACTCACACACACACACTCACGCTTCAATTTACACTCTCACAGGCATACACACTCACAACACACACAGTCACTTACAAACTCGCACACAGTCTCACAGTCCCTCACACACACACTATCACACACACCCTCACATACTCTCTCACCCACCCACACACTCACGCATAATTAAACCATTCACTGTCAGCAAAAGTTGAAATATATCTTCAGGCTAAATCATTAATGGTAAATTTCTGAATTAGTCAGGAATGATAGTTTCCTTATTCATATCATAGATAGTAGATTTAATTTTATCACCAGTCGTTTTACTCCCCCACTACAACCTCCGCCAATCTTAAAGATTTGTTTCCTAAACGTTGAATCTGAGCTGTGCTCCTCTACAGCACCGATGATGTCCAGCGCACCCTAGGTTATTGCTGGACAACTATCATGTAGGCCACAAGGTTCTTTCAGCCATTGAGTGGAGGTCACCGAGAGGTGTTTATAACAGGTTTGGAAGCACTTTTCTAGGTCAAATTGTTCTAGAATGACAAAGGGTCACAGGTTCAGACTTGCATAAAGCAACTTCAGAACAAGAAATTCTGTTTCACACAAAAGAGAGAACTTTCTGTGAAACAGAAGAATGTTGTGGGAGGTAAAAGTTCAAGAATAATTTAAGACACAATTGGAATGTTATAATGGGAAACTGGAAGTGTCCCTCGGCAGATGAGCTGCATCCACCTTGTGATCCTGTCTCATATTGAGCTTCCCGATCTCGGATTAGAGCTGGCTATGCAATAGGAACAACCTCAGTACTGCAAGCTAGGGAGCACCAAATCAGTCAACATTCCCACTTCTCACCTGCAATACCAAAGCTAGAAAGGATGTGGCTGGGAATTTGGATCTGTTGCCACTCTGCTAACTGTGCTTCACCAGAAATGCACAGTAAATGCAGATTACAATTCACTTCCGGTGAAGCTATGGTGCCGACACAAGAACAGCTCCAAGAAAATTCCTGGTCTGTGTGTGTGAAAGAAAGAAAGAAAGAGAGGCTTGCACTTGTCTAGCTCCTTTCATGACCACAAAATGTCCCAAACCACTGTACAGCCAATGAAGTGTAGTCACCATTGTAATGTGGGACACACAGCAGCCCTGCTCCCCTGCTCCTCTTCAAAATAGCGCCAGTTTTTTTATTATTCGTTCACAGGATGTGGGCTTTGCTGACAGGGCCGGCATTTATGGCCCATCCCTAGTTGCCCTTGAGAAAGTGATGGTGAGCCTCCTTTTCTGTTGCGTAGGTACACCCACAGTGCTGTTAGGGGGGTGCAGTTCCTGGATTTTGACCCAGCGACAGTGAAGGAACGGTGATATATTTCCAAGTCAGGATGGTGAGTGATTTGGAGGGGAACTTCCAGGTGGTGGTGCTCCCATGCGTCTGCTGACCTTGTCCTTCAAGATGAAAGCGGTCGTGGGTTTGCAAGGTGCTGTCGAAGAAGCCTTGGTGAATTCCTGCATCTTGTAGATGGGACACACTGCTGCTACTCTGCATCAGCAGTGGAGGTCATGGGACCTTTTCAATCCATTTGAGGGAGTAGACAATGCCTCATCGAAAAGACAGCCTCACCAGCAGTGCAGCACTCCCTCAGTACTGCACAGGAGTGTCAGTTTTTTGATATTTCTGGGCATGGGCTGAGGGTAGGATGAGACTCGGCAGCGATACATTTCATGGTTGAACAGCTTGCCATTGCCCACTGTATAAGATGGCACTTGGGCACGTCGATAGTTGTGGCCCACAACAGAGGCAGGAGAGAAGTGAAGAAAGAAAATCCCCAAACAAAATGCTCTGCTTAATCACCGGTAAAAGTCAAAATTCACAGATCAAATTTCAAATAGAAACTTCTTAGACTATGTGAGGTAATGGGTTTCTGATTAAAATAATATTCAAATGTTTCCAATCCTAACAGATATTTTCAATTCCATTGCCAGATTCGTTCTGTACTAACCCCCTGGCACTGATCCTAACGAACTGTTTGGCTGTGAGGTGATGAGAGGTGTATCTCAATTCAGCTCCTCACATTAAGCTATGGTCTGTTTTGTGAATAGTAGCCCATGGGAAAGGATGGAAAGAAATGCTAACGGGACGAGACGAAGTAGAGTGGGAGGAGGCTCGTGTGCAGCATTAACCTCTGCCTGGACCAGTTGATCCTAATGGCCTGCTTCTGTGCTGCAAATTCTATCAAAAAGAGAGAAAAAGAAGGATAATTTTATGAAAATGCCAATGTGGGCACATATCGAAAGAAAATTAAGACTTGCAATTATATTGCACCTTTTATGACCTCGCTATGTCCCAATGTTCTTTACAGCCAATTAAGTACTTTTTGAAATGTAGTTACTGAAGGGAGTATGGCAAATAATTTGTGCGCAGCAAGCTCCCACAAACAGTACTGTAATATTGAGAAAATTAGATTTTTTTTGCAATTTTGATTGAGAGATATATACTTGGCCAGGATACCAGAGATAACTCCCCTGCTCCTCTTCAAAACAGCATCCTTTACATCTACCTGAGAGGTAAGGTTGTCGACTGTGATTGTCTGTTATGATCCCAACTGATGTTACTCCTGGACAAGTCAGATCCCAGGGTGGAACCCGACTTGACAGATCCTAACATCTATTTTTTGTTTAGAAACGTGGAGGGCAGCTACTGAACAGAGTCACAGGAGTCAGCTGATGAATTTTAGCAAAAGAATAAAACATTTATTAAACAAGAAAAGATGAATTATATTACAATACTCCTTCACCCACAACTATGCCTTTACAAACATATACAAATTTATAAGGATAACACAAGTTACCAAAGCTACCTTATACTCCAATGTTCACAGTAGGTGCATAGGCAATGTAAACCAATAGGTGACCTGTGGTCAGACACACAGCACTCTGAAACCAAGTGACAGATGCCACCCTAAACAGATGCTATGGATCTCTCATCGACTCCCTTCGGAGGCTTGTTACACCATGAGCCAACCGGTCTCACTGAACTCCATCTTTCACATGATGGTTTCCAATCTCCATTCTCCAAGAACTCATTCTGGAACCTTCTCCCAACCATAGCTTTCTCTGGGGTGCCTTCCACAAGTGTCTGCCTTTCGATGTTCCTCTCCCCTGGATCACCATGTGCATTCAAGCTTTGCCTTCCATGCATACTCTCTTAGATACTCAGCCGTGCCAGCAGAATACTATTACTTCACATACTCATAGTAAGGAGTCACCAACATTTGGCTGTCTCCTCGGATATTTTGGCTTCTTGCAAACCCGCTTTGCCTTGAGTCTGCTTCTTGCAACTGTCTCTCTTTAATTCAGAGACTTTCCCTCTGCTCCTTGCTTTCACTTCCACTGAACAGGACCTGTTCCCGATTCCTGTTCTTGTTCCTTGATTTAACTGTCTTCTGGGACTCTCCTCAGTCCCCATTATCTGGTTTCTGGGACTCTTTTCTGTTCTTTTGGGAAATCTGCTCTCTTCAATCCCTCCTATCCAGCTTCCTCGTCCTGTGTTATTAACAAACCACTGAATTAGAATTGTTTCCTGTTTCTCCATGTCTCTCTGGGTTTCCTGTTACTAGGCAACAGTACAGTTTTTTACTTTGTTTTAACTTCACTAAACCACTTTAAGAGTCGTAAAACCTCATTAAAAACGTAGGTTATATAAACAGAGTTTAGAGACTTTTTGGCCTCATTTCACTGAACCTCTAAAGTGAAACCAAACCCAGGGTTAACCTTTCTCAACAAACAAATTAAAAAATAATATAAATTAAACTTAAAGCTATAGCTTATCCCTAACACACAAAAATACACATATAAATTACTTAAAATTATGTTTAGTTCCTAACAGTGTTCCTGGCAATTTCATCACATGATTTGCCCCCATGGTTCAGCCACTAATCAGCCAATACATCCATCCTTCCTACACCAATTGGAAAGCAAAAAGGCTCATTACCCAATTAGATGATGCTTGACTGTCAGCCAAACAGCCTCCCCACCCCCCTCCCAACACCCCCCCCACCCCATTTTCAATATTTTCATTTCTGGTAAACAGAAATGTTCAAAGAAAATTACAAAAATAAACAACCCCCGATCCTTCTTAATGTCCCGGTGATTTTGCTCCAGCAGGGCCCTGGAGATTGATCTTCAATTCCTGGAGACTCCAGGCCAATAGTGCAGGGTTATAACTCTACTGAGAGGGCAAGTGGGACCTTGGTTTAACTTCTCATCCTAAAGACATCATATCAGCCAGAGCAGCACTTTCTCAGTACATCAGATGAAGAAGAGTTATACAGACTCGAAAACTTAACTCTGTTTTTCCCTCCACAGATGCTCTTAGGCCTGCTGAGTTTTTCCAGCATTTTCTGGTCTTGGCCAAGGAAATCAAAGCTTGGCAAAGATGCTGTGATGCTTTTCCACTATTGTTGGCCTGTCCACAATCTACAAGACACAAGTCACGAGTGTGATGACATATTCTCCACTTGTTTGGATGAGTGCAGCTCCAACAACGCTCAAGAAGCTTGACACCATCCAGGAGAAAGCAACCCCGCTTGATTGGCACCCCATCCACCACCTTAAACATTCACTCTCTCCACCACCAACACGCAGTGGCAGCAGTGTGTACCATCTACAAGGTGCACTGCAGCAACTCACCAAGGCTGCTTTGACAGCACCTTCCAAACCCGAGACCTCTACCACCTAGAAGGACAAGGGCAGCATATAGATGGGAACACCACCACCTGCAAATTCCCCTCCAAAACACTCACCATCCTGACTTGGAAATATATCGGCCGTTCCTTCACTGTCGCTGGGTCAAAAACCTGGAACTCCCTCCCTAACAGCACTGTGGGTGTACCTACACCACATGGACTGCAGTGTTTCAAGAATGTGCCTCATCACCACCTTCCTATCGGCAATTAGGGATGTGAAAAAATAAATTTTTAAAAAATATTAATTCTGTAGAAGGCTCTCAGCCTGGCCACATCCTTTCAGTTTAGGCTAATGTACAAACGTTGGCCTGCCTAGGAAGAAAAAGGAATTCTCCCTGGTGTCCTGTCCAGAATTATCCCTCAAACAACATCACTGGAACAGATTATCTGCTCATTATCACATTGCTGTTTGTGGGAGCTTGCTGTGCACAAATTCACTGCTGCATTTTTCACATTGCAGTAGACACTTCAAAAGTAATTCATGTCAATGGTTTAATTGTTCTGTGTTCAATTATGTTAGTCTGGTAACTGAACTATGCTCACTGTGCTTGATTGGTTAAGCCTGGGTGTTGACTCAGGGAGATAAGCAAACAGCATAGAAAGTCCTAGAAGCTAGAGCTGGGATAAGCATGGGTGCAGACATTTTGTGGTTGCAGAGATATTTTTTAAATCTTACACTTATTAAACCTACTGCACAGTTAGGGCTGGATTTTACATGCCCCCGCCAGGCGTGTTTTTGGTGGGGGCAGGTATAGTAAGGCGGGTGCTAGTCCCAGCACCTTCCCGCTTACGGCCAAGTTCACCCCCATAATACAGTGGGAGGACGGGCACAGAAATCAGCAGCCTACCCACTATATGTAAATAATAATGAAGGGTCAATTGAGCTTGCTAGCAAGCCAGTTGACTCCAATAATATGCTGCCCATGCCATTACACAGTTAGCACGGTCAGTTAGGTGGAGATGAGCAGGTCCTTTTTTTTAAAAACTTTTTTTACCGGGTGAGAAGAAAGGTGAGGTACAGTAACCCCCTTTTTTCCTTACCACCTGCTCTGTTAAATTACCACTCCCCCACACCCAACCCCTCCCTAAACTGCCCAAACCCTCCCTGCCCAATACCCCGGACGTACCTCGCTCTGAGATCCATGGGCCTTCTTCTTAGGCCTCCTCGTAGTCATGGCAACAACCACCAGTGCGTTCTTGACACTGCCAGGACTGCTGGAGTCAATCCAATTGGCGGGACTTCAATGCATTATGGCTGAGGGTTGGCTGGCGCGGAGTGAGTCAGCTCCACTCTGACTTTGCTTCAGGAGTCAGGGGGCAAGACATCCACTGCCCTAACTATGCCACCCTTGGAATCCAGCGTCACCTCTGCATTGCTCTGAGATCTATCAAGTACATGAAAATATACAACAAACTGATGAATACAAAACACTTTATACGCTGTAAAGTGTCTTGGGCTATCCTGGAGTTGTCAAAGGGGATGTATAAATTCAAATTCTCTCTTTCTTGCTCTCTTTCTTCACCGAGTCCACTGATCTGCGCAGAACACTGCCATCATACTTGATACCAGATGTGATTGGTTTATCATGCATCATTCAGCTTAGCTGGGGGCAGCTACATGACCCCCAGGGTTTGACAAAGCAAAGCCAGTTGCATGTGAAACCTTGCCTGTTTACATTCTGAGAAGCTGAAGGCAGTCAAATCCCTTTTGTATCAAGAATGAGCAGGGAAGGAAAGAGCGACAGGGAAAGATTAAACTTGAGAGGTGGAAAATGCTGGGGCTGGGGTCTGGAACAGAAAATAGGACTTTAAGAAGCCCGACTTTTATGTATGGCACTTGGGGATTTCCGTTACTACAATGGATCTGGCCATAATGCTGCAACTCTTTTTGATGGAGGGAACATCGTGGTCTAGCTGCAGCTCAAATTTTTGGTTGCAGATTAATACCATCAAGTACTGTTGATGAAGGAGCTCCCATTTGTTAAATATTTTCTAGCATTTTGATCTATTGGTTTCAGTATTTAAAAAAAAAACTTTCTTTAACCTAATGAAGCTGTTTATTGTGTTGATCTTTGTCGATCAGGCCACAGTCTAGTCACTCCTTCTAAAAACAATTTTGCTCATTCTGTCCAAATATTTTAGTTTTGTAGCTCTGAACATGTGTCAAGAAATTGTCAGGTTTATTATTTAATATGCCCTACCTTTTGGGTTGTTGCCAATTTCTATCAGCTTGCTCGCTCAACTCTTGTGGTATGATCAATCCAATCGAATCAATTCAATGGCAAATGAAAGGATGTTCAATCATGCTCAGGTGGCCTAAAAGAGCTGCAGGAGAAAAGAGAGCGTCAGAGTAAAGGAAGGAGGGCAATGCTACAGCCCAATACAGGCCATCCATATTCATGCCGTAAAGTGCCTATTTGCTATGTTACTGGCTGGCTTTATGGTTAATCTGTTGACTATTCTGATGAGGAACCAATGCAGTTAACAGATTAGCTATATCTGTCCCTATGCTGCCTTCCTTCTTGCAGTACATGAATGTTGCCAGAGAAAAGTCCATGGAAGTTCTTTGCTAGCAACCTGAAAGGATATCTTTAGGTCCACTGAATTTGTTATGCCTCTTTGAGGAAATCGCCTGTGGAAATTCCTACCATTGACTCTGTTGTACATTTGATATCTCAGGTCTATGCAGAGATAACAGTAGTTTCTATGCAACAGATTTTATTCACAGTGCTTTAAAATGTCTGCTCCATGCTTCAGTGTTGGCTTTCAGCTCTTTCTACGGTCTGTTTATTTCTCTCTGAGTCCATATCCAGGCTTAAGCAAACATACACAGTGAGCATCAGTAGTAAACAGACTCACATAATCAAACACAGAACAATTGAACACTACAGGCTCTGGACACAAAGTCCTTGCAATTGTGATACAACAGTAATGCTATATTGT